>NW_027005209.1:0-4234 GCF_036934945.1 Oncorhynchus masou masou
ATATTTTCAAGCATAGTAGTGGCTGGGGAGTTTTTCGAAATAAGAAATAAACAGAATGGAGCACAGGCAAACTCATAGAGGAAAACTTGGTTAAATCTGCTTTCCAACAGATTAATTAACCTTTCAGCAGGCCAAATCTACACTGGAGTTGATTACCAAGAAGACAGTGAATGTTCCTGAGTGGCCAAGTTACAGTTCTAACTTAAATCTGCTTGAAAATCTATGGCAATCCTTGAAAATGGTTGTCTAGCAATGATCAACAACTAATTTGACAGAGCTTGATTCATTTTGAAAATAATAATGGGCAAATATTGTACAATCCAGGTGTGCAATCTTAGAGCCTTATCCAGAAAGACTCAAAACTGTAATCGCTGCCAAAGGTGATTCTCACGGGTGTGAATACTTATGTAAATTAGATATTTCTGTATTTAATTTTCAAGAAATTTGTAAACATTTCTAAAAACATGTTTTTACTTTGTCATAATTGGGTATAGTGTGTCAATGGATGAGAAAAAATTGATTTAATCCATTTTGAATTTCAGGCAGTATCACACAAAATACGGAATATGTCAAGTGGTATGAATGCTTTATGAAAACACTAAGTGCGTGAATTGGACCATTTTTCTGTCTTGTTAATGTAGCACATGAGCTCATGGGGTGTGTGAAACTTACTCCTCAGCCTGAAGTGTTGCTACATGCACCGCCGAATTGTTAACTTACCGTTGGCGCCGACTTTTAAGATGCTTCAGGAGGTCAGTCACCTTCAGGCCAATGATGGTCTTTTGAATGTCAACACCATAAATACATTTCATATATTCTATCACAAAAATAATAATTTGGTTGTGTTTATGAAGGTCTTAGGTAACAGAATATGAAATCAAATGTATTTCAAAGAACTGTAGGCTATTTGGAAAAGATGGCGCCGATAGAGATGGCAGTTTCGCTTCTAGTCCTTAGGAAACTGTAACATAAAACTGTTTTTTATGTATTATTTCTTACATTGTGAGCCCAGAAAACCTTAACCTCTCTGCACACCAAAAATAGCTACATAAATAGTCATATTAAACATTCATGAAAATACAAGTGTCTCACATGGGTCGAAAGCCTAGAATCTTGCTAATCCAACTGCGTTGTCAGATTTAAAAAAGGATTTACTGAGAAAGAATACAATACAATTATCTGAGAACAAAGTCCCATAAAAAACAACTATTTCAAACAGCACAGGCATAACAACATCACAAATTGCAATGTAATAAATTGTCTACCTTTGACGATCTTCCTCTGTTTGCAATCCCAATGCTTATTGTTACACAATGAATGGTCTTTTGTTTGATAAAATCCATTTTTATAGCCTAACACGAAACATTTTGTGAACAGCTTGTGTCATGAATTCCGTCTCATTCCATTTTAGTCGACACTTTCGATGTAAATACACACTCTAAACGTGACTTTTCCAGTCCTGTTTGGTTTCATTGCAATCAACTGGTTTGTTTGTAACACAAAAACAAAGGTTGTAACACAAACAAACCTGATGGGTCATTTTGCGGGATGTATTGACTGAAAGAAATCGATTTGAAGACAACAAGTTGTAACGGCTTTCTTCTGTTGAAGGAGGAGCGGACCAAAATGCAGCGTGGTACTTTTGAGACATATTTATTGAAGAACGAAAAAACACGAACAATACAAAAACAACAAAACGGAAACGTGAAAACCTAAACAGTCCTATCTGGTGAAGACACAGAGACAGGAACAATCACCCACGAAAACACTCAAAGAATATGGCTACCTAAATATGGTTCCCAATCAGAGACAACGATAATCACCTGACTCTGATTGAGAACCGCCTCAGGCAGCCATAGACTATGCTATACACCCCACACAACCCCAAGACGAAACACACCACAAATAAACCCATGTCACACCCTGGCCTGACCCAATAAATAAAGATAAATATAATACATTTCGACCAGGGCGTGACAGAACCCCCCCCCTAACGGTGCGGACTCCGGACGCACATCAAAACAATAGGGAGGGTCCGGTTGGGCGTCTGTCCATGGTGGCGGCCCGGCCCGGCGCGGGACCCCACTCTATAAATGTCTTAGTCCCCCTTCCTCGCGTCCTAGGATAGTCCACCCTCGCCGCCGACCATGGCCTAGTAGTCCTCACCTGGAACCCCACTGGACTGAGGGGCAGCTCAGGACTGAGGGGCAGCTCGGGACAGAGGGGCAGCTCGGGACAGAGGGGCAGCTCGGGACAGAGACAGCTCGGGACTGAGGGGCAGCTCAGCACTGAGGGGAAGCTCAGGACTGAGGGGAAGCTCAGGACTGAGAGGAATCCTCAGCACTGAGAGGAAGCCCAGCACTGAGAGGAAGCCCAGCACTGAGAGGAAGCCCAGCACTGAGAGGAAGCCCAGCACCGAGAGGAAGCCCAGCCAGGTAGTTGGATCCGGCAGATCCTGGCTGGCTGGCGGTTCTGGCAGATCCTGGCTGGCTGGTGGATCTGGAAGAGTCTGGCTGACTGGCAGATCTGGAAGAGTCTGGCTGACTGGCGGATCTGGAATAGTCTGGCTGACTGGCGGATCTGGAAGAGTCTGGCTGACTGGCGGATCTGGAAGAGTCTGGCTGACTGGCGGATCTGGAAGAGTCTGGCTGACTGGCGGATCTGGAAGAGTCTGGCTGACTGGCGGATCTGGAAGAGTCTGGCTGACTGGTGGATCTGGAAGAGTCTGGCTGACTGACGGATATGGCTGCTCCATGCTGACTGGCGGCTCTGGCTGCTCCATGTAGACTGACAGCTCTGGCGGCTTCTGCAGACTGACAGCTCTGGCTGCTCCATGCAGACTGGCAGCTCCATGCAGACTGGCAGCTCCATGCAGACTGACAGCTCCTTGCAGACTGACAGCTCCTTGCAGACTGACAGCTCCTTGCAGACTGGCAGCTCCATGCAGACTGGCATCTCCGGCTGCTCCATGCAAGACTGACAGCTCTGGCTGTTCCATGAAGACTGACAGCTCTGGCTGCTCCATGTAGACTGACAGCTCTGGCTGCTCCATGCAGACTGACAGCTCTGGCTGCTCCGCATGCAGACTGACAGCTCGGGCTGCTCTAAACAGGCGGGAGACTCCAGCAGCGCTGTAGAGGCAGGACAGGCTCTGGCTGCGCTAAACAGGCTGGGAGACTCCAGCAGCGCTGTAGAGGAGGAAGGCTCTGGCTGCGCCAAACAGGCGGGAGACTCCATCAGCGCAGGAGAGGAGAAAGGCTCCGACAGCGCTGAACAGGCGGGAGGCTCCGGCAGCGCAGGAGAGGAGAAAGGCTCTGGCTGCGCTAAACAGGCGGGAGACTCTGGTATCGCTGTAGAGGAGAAAGGCTCCGGCAGCGCTGAACATGCGGGAGACTCCGGCAGCGCTGGAGAGGCGAGAGGCTCCGACAGCGCAGGAGAGGAGGAAGGCTCCGGAAGCGCTGGAGAGGCGAGGCGCACTGTAGGCCTGATGCGGTGGTGCTGGCACTGGTGTTACTGGGCTGAGGACACGCACAGGAAGCCTGGTGCGGGGAGCTGCCACCGGAGGACTGGTATGTGGAGGTGGCACAGGATGGGCTAGACCGTGAAGGCGTACTGGAGATCTTGAGAGCAGTGTTGGCACAGGACGTGCAAGGCTAGGGATGTGCACAAGAGGCCTGGTGCGAGAGGCTGGCTGCCAACTTCACCAGCCGACTAACACGCACCTCAGGAAGAGTATGGAGCGCTGACCCAGGTGCCATCAAATCCCTGACACGTTCCGGCCGGGCTGAATTCCATGCAAAAAGCACCAACACAGCAACTCCCTCATTTCTCTCTCCTCCAATTTCCCCATTAACTCCTTCGCAGTCTCCTGCTTCGCTCACCTCCAACACCGGTTCTGGTTCTGGTCTCCTCCTTGGCTCCTCACGGTAAACAGGGAGAGTGGGCTCAGGTCTGACTCCTGACTCTGCCACACTCTCCCTGAGCCCCCCCCAAGAAATTTTTGGGCTGACTCTCGGGCTTCCATCCGCGTCGCCGCACTGCCTTCTCATACCAGCGCCTCTCAGCTCTCACCGCCTCCAGTTCTTCATTGGGGCGGCGATATTCTCCAGGCTGATCCCAGGGTCCTTCTCCGAACAATTCTTCCTCCCATGTCCATTCCTCCTTTCGCTGCACCTGCTTGTTACCACACCGCTTGGTCCTGTTGTGGTGGGTGATTCTGTAACGGCTTTCTTCT
>NW_027005210.1:0-4233 GCF_036934945.1 Oncorhynchus masou masou
TTCCTAAGGTCCTCCCGATCTGTGCAAGCCTAACATTGACCGTGTGATATTAACCCTTCACAGTTAAAAGAAGGTGTTTATATAAAAACAGTTTGCATTGACTTCTCTCCCCATAGGAATACATTGCCTGCTCCCCTAAATACAACCTGGAGTCTATATGGGTTATGAATGCTGTATGAACCTGTCTTCGGTACCAGTCCATCAGGCCACTATAAGGTCTACCTGTGTCGATTCTAGGCTTCCTGGGCCAACCGGAAGTGCTTAAAATCACCCTAAAAGTGTATATCCATACCCTGCCTGCAATTTGATGGACATAGTGCATTAAACCCTGTGTAAATCAGTCAATTCTTAACGTAAAGACTTAAAACTCAGGATTCTGTAAAAGCATAGCCCAATGAGGATATGTGTTGACTTATAGCTTCCTGTGTCAACCGGAAGTGCCATAATTGGTGTCTCAGGGGCTGTTTGGAAGGGTTAAAAAAAATCAGATCTGTCCAAAACTTCATATCTGTGATTAGGCAACACCCATGAACTGTAAATCAGTCATTTTTCCCATAAAAATTCAAAGGAAAACTAAATCACACAGATACACAACTTGGATGGAGGGACGTATTGGGGTGCGTAGACTGACAGTGCCTCCAATAGTTAGCTTTGTTCGAGCTAAAAAAGAACCGTCAGACCTAGAGTTCCGAAACTTTAGAAACCTGTTCTAGACCTCAGGTCGATAGTGCGTGGTGAGTTAGGTGGCTATAGAAGGTTCTCGGACCGAGAAACAGCCTCGTACATTTGCAATGACTTCAATTCATTTTGACCATTACAAAAATGGCGACATTTAGAAAAGTCTCAGAGACACAAGACTAGGTGCATTGAAACCGGCTCGGCCCATAGAGACGGACCCCAACGTTTCTGTCAGATAGCTCATTCAAGGACCCCGTAGCAAGTCATGGAAAAAAAGTGGATTTTCAGCACCAATTAGGGTTTTACTCGGGCACCGAATGACCTATTGAGCCGAAACTCGGGATTCGGGGTCGCCTCACATAGGACTACACATAATGTCCGAACTGGCCCCGCAGCTAGAACGTAACACTGTGTTTTACGTTTTTATTATGTTTTCATCTAAAGGCGCTGTGAATTATGGGCCTGCTCTGACATATGTGATAGTTGGCTTCTAAATGAGTTGGAAAAAGTGGGTTTGGTGTCAATTGATATCAGTTTGGTGTCAGAATGACATCTAATTGACTGATGGACACTGACTTGCTAGTTGACTTTTGTTAATTTGCAACATGTTTAAGCGGAGAGGGACCATCACCAAAATGGCATTCTGAAATCAACACAAAAAATGGCATCACCATAGTGTCCAGACTGTGCCGAGTTCAACGAGACGCCCCGCTTGACCGTAGCTCGCTCGGTCTGAGCGCAGCGACCATGAGAAAAGTAGGCCCAAAATGAAGCCTGCACCACAATGTCATTTGATTTTGGGTGACAGCGGCGGAACCATTAGGTTTAGAAGGACAATTCAAACACAGGACTGTTCCCAAGGTCCTCCCGATCTGTGCAAGCCTAACATTGACCGTGTGACATTAACCCTTCACAGTTAAAAGAAGGTGTTTACATAAAAACAGTTTGCATTGACTTCTCTCCCCATAGGAATACATTGGCTTCACCTCTAAATTCAACCTGAAGCCTATGTGGGTTATGAATGCCTTATGAACCTGTCTTCTATGACAGTCCATCAGACCACTATGAGGTCTACCTGTGTCAATTCTAAGCTTCCTGGAGCAACCGGAAGTGGTTAAATTGACCCAAAAGGTATTTGGATGTACATCACCAGCAAAGGTGAAAATGACTCTGCATTCAACCCTGTGTAGATCAGTCAATTCTCAACTTAAAGACTTAAAACTCAGGATTCTGTAAGTGTCTATGTCAATCAAGACATGTGTGTACTTATAGCTTCCTGTGCCAACCGGAAGTGCCATAATTGGTGTCTCAGGTGCTGTTTGGAAGGGTTAAAAAAATCAGATCTGTCCAAAACTTCATATGTGTGATTAGGCAACCCCCATGAACTGTAAATCAGTCATTTTTCCCATAAAAATTCAAAGGAAAACTAGATCACACAGATACACAACTTGGATGGAGGGACGTATTGGGGTGCGTAGAGGCTGACAGTGCCTCCAATAGTTAGCTTTGTTCGAGCTACAAAAGAACCGTCAGACCTAGAGTTCCGAAACTTTATAGAAACCTGTTCTAGACCTCAGGTCGATAGTGCGTGGTGAGTTAGGTGGCTCTAGAAGGTTCTCGGACCGAGAAACAGCCTCGTACATTTGCAATGACTTCAATTCATTTTGGCCATTACAAATATGGCAACATTTAGAAAAGTCTCAGAGACACAAGACTAGGTGCATTGAAACCGGCTCAGCCCATAGACACGGACCCCAACGTTTCTGTCCGATAGCTCATTCAAAGACCCCATAGCAAGGCATGGAAAAAAGTGGATTTTCAGCACCAATTAGGGTTTTACTCGGACACCAAATGACCTATTGAGCCGAAACTCGGGATTCGGGGTCGCCTCAGATAGGACTACACATAATGTCCGAACTGGACACATGGCTAGAACGTAACTATGTGTTTTACGTTTTTATTATGTTTTCAACTAAAGGCGCTGTGAATTATGGGCCTGCTCTGTGTGTGATAGTTGGCTTCTAAATGAGTTGGAAGGATACTGTCTGTAGTTGTTGACATCGAGGGTCAGTGTAGGTTTTTTCAGAAGGGGTGCAACTCGCTCTTGAAGACGGAAGGGACGTAGCTAGCGGTCAGGGATGAGTTGATGAGCGAGTGAGGTAAGGGAGAAGGTCCCCGGAAATGGTCTGGAGAAGAGAGGAGGGGATAGGGTCAAGCGGGCAGGTTGTTGGGCGGCCGGACCGTCACAAGAAGCGAGATTTCATCTGGAGAGAGGGGGAGAAAGAGGTCAGAGCACAGGGTAGGGCAGTGTAGGGAGAACCAGCGGGTGTCGTTTGACTTAGCAAACGAGGATCGGATGTCGTCGACCTTCTTTTCAAATGGTTGACTTAAGTCATCTGCAGAGAGGGGAGGGGGGGGGAGGGGGAGGAGGATTCAGGAGGGAGGAGAAGGTGGCAAAGAGCTTCCTAGGGTTAGAGGCAGATGCTTGGAATTTAAAGTGGTAGAAAGTGGCTTTAGCAGCAGAGACAGAGGAGGAAAATGTAGAGAGGGAGGGAGTGAAAGGATGCCAGTCCGCAGGGCGAAGCGGGTTTTCCTCCATTCCAGCTCCGGCTGCCCGAACTCTGTTCTGTGAGCTGAGAATGAGTCATCGAGCCACGGAGCGGGGGAGGGAGGACCGAGCGGCCTGGAGGATAGGGGACATAGAGAGTCAAAGGATGCAGAAAGGGAAGAGGAGGGGTTGAGGAGGCAGAATCAGGGAGAAAGGTTGGAGAAGGTATGAGCAGGGAAGAGATGATAGGATGGAAGAGGAGAGTAGCGGGGAGAAAGCGAGAGGTTGGGACGGGCGCGATACCATCCAGTAGGGGCAGTGTGGGAAGTGTTGGATGAGAGCGAGAGGGAAAAAGGATACAAGGTAGTGGTCGGAGAACTTGGAGGGAGTTGCAATGAGGTTAGTGGAAGAACAGCATCTAGTAAAGATGAGGTCAGCGTATTGCCTGCCTTGTGGAGTAGGGGAAAGGTGAGAGGGTGAGGTCAAAGAGGAGAGGAGTGGAAAGAAGGAGGCAGAGAGGAATGAGTCAAAGGTAGACGTGGGGAGGTTAAAGTCGCCCAGGACTGTGAGAGGTGAGCCGTCCTCAGGAAAGGGAGCATAGCTCATTGAGGCATCTCTCGACCTCCGAGGAACCTGGAGGGCGATAAATGATAAGGATGTTAAGCAGAAAGGGCTGGTAACTGTGACAGCATGGAATTCAAAGGAGCGAGTAGATAGATGGGTAAGGGGAGAGAGAGAGAGAATGACCACTTGGGAGAGAGTGAGGATCCCGGTGCCACCACCCATGGACCAGAAGCTCTCATTTGATTTTGGGTGACAGCGGCGGAACCGTTAGGTTTAGGAAGACAATTCAACCACAGGAATGTTCCCTAGGTCCTCCCAATCTGCGCAAGCCTAACCTTGACCGTGTGGCATTAACCCTTCACAGTTAAAAGAAGGTGTTTACATCAAAACAGTTTGCAATGACTTCTCTCCCCATAGGAATACATTGCCTGCTCCCTTAAATT
>NW_027005211.1:0-4233 GCF_036934945.1 Oncorhynchus masou masou
GTCTGTCTCTAGACTCCCTCTGACTCTCCACTAACACTGTGTCTGTCTCCTAGACTCCTCTGACCTCCACTAACACTGTGTCTGTCTCCTAGACTCCCCCTGACCTCCACTAACACTGTGTCTGTCTCCTAGACTCCCTCTGACCTCCACTAACACTGTGTCTGTCTCCTAGACTCCCTCTGACCTCCACTAACACTGTGTCTGTCTCCTAGACTCCCTCTGACCTCCACTAACACTGTGTCTGTCTCCTAGACTCCCCTGACCTCCACTAACACTGTGTCTGTCTCCTAGACTCCCTCTGACCTCCACTAACACTGTGTCTGTCTCCTAGACTCCCTCTGACCTCCACTAACACTGTGTCTGTCTCCTAGACTCCCTCTGACCTCCACTAACACTGTGTCACTGTGTCTGTCTCCTAGACTCCCTCTGACCTCCACTAACACTGTGTCTGTCTCCTAGACTCCCCCTGACCTCCACTAACACTGTGTCTGTCTCCTAGACTCCCTCTGACCTCCACTAACACTGTGTCACTGTGTCTGTCTCCTAGACTCCCCTCTGACCTCCACTAACACTGTGTCTGTCTCCTAGACTCCCTCTGACCTCCACTAACACTGTGTCACTGTGTCTGTCTCCTAGACTCCCCTCTGACCTCCACTAACACTGTGTCTGTCTCCCTAGACTCCCTCCTGACCTCCACTCAACACTGTGTCTGTCCCCTAGACTCCCTCTGACCTCCACTAACACTGTGTCTGTCTCTAGACTCCCTCTGGACCTCCACTAACACTGTGTCTGTCTCCTAGACTCCCCTGACCTCCACTAACACTGTGTCTGTCTCCTAGACTCCCCTGACCTCCACTAACACTGTGTGTCTGTCTCCCTAGACCCTCTGACCTCCACTAACACTGTGTCTGTCTCCTAGACTCTGACCTCCACTAACACTGTGTCTGTCTCCTAGACTCCCTCTGACCTCCACTAACACTGTGTCTGTCTCCTAGACTCCCTCTGACCTCCACTAACACTGTGTCTGTCTCCTAGACTCCCTCTGACCTCCACTAACACTGTGTCTGTCTCCTAGACTCCCTCTGACCTCCACTAACACTGTGTCTGTCTCCTAGACTCCCCCTGACCTCCACTAACACTGTGTCTGTCTCCTAGACTCCCCCTGACCTCCACTAACACTGTGTCTGTCTCCTAGACTCCCTCTGACCTCCACTAACACTGTGTCTGTCTCCTAGACTCCCCTGACCTCCACTAACACTGTGTCTGTCTCCTAGACTCCCTCTGACCTCCACTAACACTGTGTCACTGTGTCTGTCTCCTAGACTCCCCTGACCTCCACTAACACTGTGTCTGTCTCCTAGACTCCCTCTGACCTCCACTAACACTGTGTCTGTCTCCTAGACTCCCTCTGACCTCCACTAACACTGTGTCTGTCTCCTAGACTCCCTCTGACCTCCACTAACACTGTGTCTGTCTCCTAGACTCCCTCTGACCTCCACTAACACTGTGTCTGTCTCCTAGACTCCCCTGACCTCCACTAACACTGTGTCTGTCTCCTAGACTCCCTCTGACCTCCACTAACACTGTGTCTGTCTCCTAGACTCCCCTGACCTCCACTAACACTGTGTCTGTCTCCTAGACTCCCTCTGACCTCCACTAACACTGTGTCTGTCTCCTAGACTCCCTCTGACCTCCACTAACACTGTGTCTGTCTCCTAGACTCCCTCTGACCTCCACTAACACTGTGTCTGTCTCCTAGACTCCCTCTGACCTCCACTAACACTGTGTCTGTCTCCTAGACTCCCTCTGACCTCCACTAACACTGTGTCCTGTCTCCCTAGACTCCCTCTGACCTCCACTAACACTGTGTCTGTCTCCTAGACTCCCTCTGACCTCCACTAACACTGTGTCTGTCTCCTAGACTCCCTCTGACCTCCACTAACACTGTGTCTGTCTCCTAGACTCCCTCTGACCTCCACTAACACTGTGTCTGCTCTCCTAGACTCCCCCTGACCTCCACTAACACTGTGTCTGTCTCCTAGACTCCCTCTGACCTCCACTAACACTGTGTCTGTCTCCTAGACTCCCCCTGACCTCCACTAACACTGTGTCTGTCTCCTAGACTCCCTCTGACCTCCACTAACACTGTGTCTGTCTCCTAGACTCCCCCTGACCTCCACTAACACTGTGTCTGTCTCCTAGACTCCCTCTGACCTCCACTAACACTGTGTCTGTCTCCTAGACTCCCCCTGACCTCCACTAACACTGTGTCTGTCTCCTAGACTCCCCCTGACCTCCACTAACACTGTGTCTGTCTCCTAGACTCCCTCTGACCTCCACTAACACTGTGTCTGTCTCCTAGACTCCCTCTGACCTCCACTAACACTGTGTCTGTCTCCTAGACTCCCCCTGACCTCCACTAACACTGTGTCTGTCTCCTAGACTCCCTCTGACCTCCACTAACACTGTGTCTGTCTCCTAGACTCCCCCTGACCTCCACTAACACTGTGTCTGTCTCCCTAGACTCCCTCTGACCTCCACTAACACTGTGTCTGTCTCCTAGACTCCCTCTGACCTCCACTAACACTGTGTCTGTCTCCTAGACTCCCCCTGACCTCCACTAACACTGTGTCTGTCTCCTAGACTCCCTCTGACCTCCACTAACACTGTGTCTGCTCTCCTAGACTCCCTCTGACCTCCACTAACACTGTGTCTGTCTCCTAGACTCCCTCTGACCTCCACTAACACTGTGTCTGTCTCCTAGACTCCCTCTGACCTCCACTACACTGCACTGTGTCTGTCTCCTAGACTCCCCCTGACCTCCACTAACACTGTGTCTGTCTCCTAGACTCCCCCTGACCTCCACTAACACTGTGTCTGTCTCCTAGACTCCCTCTGACCTCCACTAACACTGTGTCTGTCTCCTAGACTCCCTCTGACCTCCACTAACACTGTGTCTGTCTCCTAGACTCCCCCTGACCTCCACTAACACTGTGTCTGTCTCCTAGACTCCCTCTGACCTCCACTAACACTGTGTCTGTCTCCTAGACTCCCTCTGACCTCCACTAACACTGTGTCTGTCTCCTAGACTCCCCTGACCTCCACTAACACTGTGTCTGTCTCCTAGACTCCCCTGACCTCCACTAACACTGTGTCTGTCTCCTAGACTCCCTCTGACCTCCACTAACACTGTGTCTGTCTCCTAGACTCCCCTGACCTCCACTAACACTGTGTCTGTCTCCTAGACTCCCTCTGACCTCCACTAACACTGTGTCTGTCTCCTAGACTCCCCTGACCTCCACTAACACTGTGTCTGTCTCCTAGACTCCCTCTGACCTCCACTAACACTGTGTCTGTCTCCTAGACTCCCTCTGACCTCCACTAACACTGTGTCTGTCTCCTAGACTCCCTCTGACCTCCACTAACACTGTGTCTGTCTCCTAGACTCCCTCTGACCTCCACTAACACTGTGTCTGTCTCCTAGACTCCCCCTGACCTCCACTAACACTGTGTCTGTCTCCTAGACTCCCCCTGACCTCCACTAACACTGTGTCTGTCTCCTAGACTCCCTCTGACCTCCACTAACACTGTGTCTGTCTCCTAGACTCCCTCTGACCTCCACTAACACTGTGTCTGTCTCCTAGACTCCCCCTGACCTCCACTAACACTGTGTCTGTCTCCTAGACTCCCCCTGACCTCCACTAACACTGTGTCTGTCTCCTAGACTCCCTCTGACCTCCACTAACACTGTGTCTGTCTCCTAGACTCCCCCTGACCTCCACTAACACTGTGTCTGTCTCCTAGACTCCCTCTGACCTCCACTAACACTGTGTCTGTCTCCTAGACTCCCTCTGACCTCCACTAACACTGTGTCTGTCTCCTAGACTCCCTCTGACCTCCACTAACACTGTGTCTGTCTCCTAGACTCCCTCTGACCTCCACTAACACTGTGTCTGTCTCCTAGACTCCCTCTGACCTCCACTAACACTGTGTCTGTCTCCTAGACTCCCTCTGACCTCCACTAACACTGTGTCTGTCTCCTAGACTCCCTCTGACCTCCACTAACACTGTGTCTGTCTCCTAAACTCCCCCTGACCTCCACTAACACTGTGTCTGTCTCCTAGACTCCCTCTGACCTCCACCTAACACTGTGTCTGTCTCCTAAACTCCCCCTGACCTCCACTAACACTGTGTCTCTCTCCTAGACTCCTCTGACCTCCACTAACACTGTGT
>NW_027005212.1:0-4232 GCF_036934945.1 Oncorhynchus masou masou
CCTGTTGAAGCTCCCCATCCCGGATCCGGGATCGTGACTAAAGCCTCAGGCTCATTAGCATAACGCAACGTTGCTACGATTTCTGAAAATCGTCAAATAAAATGAAAATAATGCGCCTGCTCTCAAGCTTAGCCTTTCTTAACAACACTGTCATCTCAGATTTTCAAAATATGCTTTTGAACCATAGCAATTGACTAATTTGTGTAAGAGTATGCTAAGCTAGCTAGCATTTTGAGTAGCATTTAGCCACGCAACATTTTCACAAAAACCAGATAACCAAATAAATAAAATCATTTACCTTTGAAGAGCTTCGGATGTTTTCAATGAGGAGACTCTCAGTTACATACCAAATGCGCAGTTTTTCCTGAAAGCGTCTGTGTGTAGGAGAAATCGTTCCGTTTTGTACATCACATTTGGCTACCGAAACGAACCGAAAATTCAGTCACCTACAACGTCAAACTTTTTCGAATTAACTCCATAATATCGACGAAACATGGCAAACGTTGTTTGGAATCAATCCTCAAGGTGTTTTTTCACATATCTCTTCATTGATATATCGTTCGTGGAAGCCTGCATTCTCCTCTGAATTCTGTGGAAAAATACTTGCAGCTGACTTTTGCGCACCAATTTCGGCGCAGGACACCGGGCGGACACCTGGTAAATGTGGTCTCTTATGGTCAATCTTCCAATGATATGCCTACAAATACGTCACAATGCTGCAGACACCTTGGGGAAACGACAGAAAGGGCAGACTTACTCCTCTCGCATTCACAGCCATATAAGGAGACAATGGAAAACAGAGCCTCAAAAATCCTGCTCATTTCCTGGATGCCGTCTCATCTTGGTTTTGCCTGAAGCTCACGTTCTAGGGCACGCACAGAAAATATCTTTGCAGTTCTGGACACGTCAGAGTGTTTTCTTCTAAAGCTATCAATTATATGCATAGTCGAGCATCTTTTTGTGACAAAATATCTTGTTTAAAACGGGAACGTTTTCATCCAAAAATGAAATTGCGCTCCTAGAGTTTCAACAGGTTAAGTACATTTTTGCAATTACATTTACTTTTGATACTTGCATATATTTAAAACCAAAACCTTTTAGAATTTTACTCTAGTAGTATTTCACTTTTCCTTTAGTCATTTTCTATTAAGGTATCTTTTACAATTGGGTACTTTTTCCACCACTGCTGTAAACCCACTGGGTGTGCAGTCTTTTCTTTCATTCCAGCTTTAACATGTCATTGTTAAATGTTATCATTTCAGTCAGGTTGTACCCACAGATGTAGCCTTTTGAATAGTATTATAGATAAAAATGTATCCCCCAATTGCAACATCTGCCTATGCCCACATCTCAAGATTTTTTTTTTTTGCATTTTTAATACCCTCAAACACAGTTGGGCATACGCTAACTAATTTCAAAATAGGCCATTATCACAGTCAATCGTGATTTTTTTTTTTTCTCATGTTTTTCCAGTCAAACTGCATGCAAACTATAAGCCTTTCTTAAGTGTTTTCTGTTTAAATCAAAGCATTTCCTGCGGAGCGCACTGTTGTGTTTTGGCCTCCTGAGGAAAGAATGTTACTGTCCAGCTTCAGATAAGAAATGACTGAGGTGGTGTTTTTGGTTTAACATATTATAAGCAAACTGTGCTACAGTAGGTCCTATATACTATTATATTTGGGTCTGTTATGTAAAATATGAATTAATCATTAAGCCTATGTGATCTTGCAAGACATTGATTCAGCTTTTATCTAATTTGACTAAACCAGCATCAACTCTTCTATTTGTAGTTAGTGATGAGTAGGACTATTAGGCAACAGATCTTGAGTTATTTTATGCGTTTTGATCGCTTCTCTAATCCTGGTGCTGTACGGACAGCAACGTAACCAAGTGGTCATCGTTCTGGGTTCCACTGTATTTTTAATGAACATTAAGGCAGCCATAGTGAATTTTGATTTGGTTCATGCGATGGATCAGTTTGTCTGCATATGCAATAGAGGTGTTTCTGTAAGCTAAGCAATCGGACAGTAGGGCGAATTCAAGTACGTCGTACAAGAGTTCCAAGTCCGTAACAAACTGTTTTGAGGACAGCTGTTTGAGCAAACCTGATAGAGTTTGTCTGTGGCTGTTCTGGTTACGTCTGCACATGCCTGTAGTTATTCATCATTCACTCCACCACCAGAGTGAGAGAAGATGGGGAATAAACCACTATTTACCTCTAGGCTGCTATAGCCTACATATTTATTTAGTTTGTCATTCCATTGTTTTCGTGGAAGGTTTGTGGTAATTATAATTTATCAAAATACATTTTCCAGAAATACACTATATATACAAGAGTATGTGGACATCCCTTCAAATTAGTAGATTTGGCCATTTCAGCCACACCCATTGCTGAGATGCGTGTAAAATCGAGCACAGTCATGCAATCTCCCTAGACAAATATTGGCAATAAAATGGCCTCACTGAAGAACTCAGTGACTTATACGTCAGTTCGTCAAATTTCTCCTCTGCTTGAGCTTCCCCGGTCAACTAAGTGCTGTTATTGTGAAATGGAAACGTTAGGAGCAACAACGACTCAGGCGCGAAGTAGTAAGCCACACAAGCTCACAGAACGGGACCTGCGAGGGCTGAAGCATGGAGCACGTAAAAATGGTCTGTCCTTGGTTGCAACACTCACTATCAAGTTCCAAACTGCCTCTGGAAGCAGCATCAGCACAATAACTGTTCATTGGGAGCTTCATGAAATGAGTTTCCATGGCCGAGCAGCCGCACACGAGGCCTAAGATCACCATGCGCAAAGCCAAGTGTCGGCAGGAGTGGTGTAAATTTCAGCGCCAATGGACTTTTATTTTTCATGGCTCTGGCTAGGCCCCTTAGTTCCAGTGTAGGGAAATCTTAACACTAGGGCATACAATGACATTCTAGATGCTTTGTGGCAACAGTTTGGGAAGGCCCTTTACTGTTTCAGCATGACAATGCCCCTGTGCACAAAGCGAGGTCCATACAGAAATGGTTTGTCGATCGGTGTGAAAGAACTTGACTAGCCTGCACACAGCCTTGACCTCAACCCCATCGAACACCTTTGGAATGAATTGGAATGCCAACTGCGAGCCAGGCCTAATCGCCCAACATCAGTGCTCGACCTCACGAATGCTCTTGTGACTGAATGGAAGCAAATCCACACAGCACACAGCAATGTTCCAACATCTAGTGGAAAGCCTTCCCTGAAGAGGGGAGGCTGTTATAGTAGAAAATGGGCAACCAACTCCATATTAATGTCCATGATTTTGAAATTAGATGTTCGACATGTAGGTGTCCACATACTTTTGGTCATGTAGTGTATTTTTACCATGCATCTCTGGGTCGTCTCAAATTGAGAAAAAAAGTGAGGACCTCCGCTATTGCTGCATTACATCCCTGGTTAACAGTTAAATCAGGTGGTGTTCATTCTGATGCACCAAAAGACCAAGTCTACACACGGAGTCTCCAGGTTCAGGATTGGATGAGCCCTGCCTTTAAAATGTACCAGCTCTCTTTTTCTATTGAGATGTCCTGGCAAACAGGCAGCGGTACAATGATCTGGGCAAGTCAACCTTGAGACACAAACAGGCATGATTTAACAATATAGGCTACACACATTGGCATCAGCGACTCAATTGCATTTTCAGCAGTTGAATACAGAGTGATAGAGTTCTCAGTGGAATGTCTGTCAATCTGATGGAAACATTTCTCTGGACTATCAATGGTTTCCAGGGGTATAGGGCTCATAGAATATATAATGCATTAGAATGAATAAAAATAAAAGCTTGGGATGATTGATATAGAGAAGTTAATGGAGGCAGGAACCCAGGCAGGAATTTGTTGTACGGGGTAGGGTTAGGGGAAAGGTGTTGTGTGAGATGGTTGGTTGGTAAATAAAGTCTGGTCCACCACTTTGCACATTGTGGGCGGAAGTGTCTGGGAATGAGATTATTCCTGTATTAACTGTGTCTGTGTTTTTTAGAGTCGGGCGGGGACTTGGACATCGTGGTGACATCAGACAAAGAGGTGAAGGTGGGGGCAGTGAGAGATGCCTTCCAAGAGGTGTTTGGCATGGCCATGGTGACCGGGAGGCCGGCCAGTCCAACATCGCCCGCAGCCGTTGGCTACGCAGCCGGAGTCAAGGTCAGCTGTCTATCATGTTCCCAATATCTCAGACACTGGTGTTCATTTATGTATTAGTGCTAATGAAG
>NW_027005213.1:0-141783 GCF_036934945.1 Oncorhynchus masou masou
ACCCCTCTAGATAAAGACCCTGTCCAGCTGTTATGACAGTATAACCCCTCTAGATAAAGACCCTGTCCAGCTGTTATGACAGTATAACCCCTCTAGATAAAGACCCTGTCCAGCTGTTATAACCCCTCTAGATAAAGACCCTGTCCAGCTGTTATAACCCCTCTAGATAAAGACCCTGTCCAGCTGTTATGACAGCATAACCCCTCTAGATAAAGACCCTGTCCAGCTGTTATGACAGTATAACCCCTCTAGATAAAGACCCTGTCCAGCTGTTATGACAGCATAACCCCTCTAGATAAAGACCCTGTCCAGCTGTTATGACAGTATAACCCCCTCTAGATAAAGACCCTGTCCAGCTGTTATAACCCCTCTAGATAAAGACCCTGTCCAGCTGTTATGACAGCATAACCCCTCTAGATAAAGACCCTGTCCAGCTGTTATGACAGTATAACCCCTCTAGATAAAGACCCTGTCCAGCTGTTATGACAGCATAACCCCTCTAGATAAAGACCCTGTCCTGACATCAGCTGTTATGACAGTATAACCCCTCTAGATAAAGACCCTGTCCAGCTGTTATAACCCCTCTAGATAAAGACCCTGTCCAGCTGTTATGACAGTATAACCCCTATAGATATAGACCCTGTCCTGCTGTTATGACAGTATAACCCCTCTAGATAAAGACCCTGTCCAGCTGTTATAACCCCTCTAGATAAAGACCCTGTCCAGCTGTTATGACAGTATAGCCTCTAGATAAAGACCCTGTCCTGACTTCACTCTTAGAGAAAAATGGTTCCAAAAGGTTTCTTTGGCTGTCCAAAATGGATAACCATTTTTAGAGTTTTGGGTTCCATGTAGAACCGCTTGGGGAAAGGGTTCTACATGGAACCCAAAATAGGGGTCTATCTGTGAAAAGGGTTCTTCAAAGGCTTCTCCTCTGAACAGCTGAAGAACCTGTTTAGGTTAAAGACAGCACCTATTTTTCTAAGAGTGTAAGTTGTTATTTAATTGCAGGTCTAATTATGTAAATTATATGCGTATCACTGTGGGAGAGGTACTGTAGAAGCCTGGTGGAGAGGTGTGTGTGTGTGTGTGGTGGCAGGGTTGATTGAGGCGTCGATTCTCAGGGACAGGGTTGTGTATTTTGGCTCAGACGATTTGGTGTGGTAGGAGGAGACATTTGGGGCATGTTGAGGGGCAGGAAGGGGAGGGTCATTGTATTGAAATATAGGTAGGTCTCTCCTCTCGGACAATGAACCAAGGCCCTCTCTCTCTCCACTGGGACAATGAACCAAGGCCCTCTCTCTCTCTCTCTCTCTCTCTCCACTGGGACAATGAACCAAGGCCCTCTCTCTCTCCACTAGGACAATGAACCAAGGCCCTCTCTTTCTCCACTAGGACATTGAACCAAGGCCCTCTTTCTCTCCACTAGGACATTGAACCAAGGCCCTCTCTCTCTCCACTCGGACAATGAACCAAGGCCCTCTCTCTCCACTAGACATTGAACCAAGGCCCTCTCTCTCTCCACTAGGACATTGAACCAAGGCCCTCTCTCTCCACTAGGACAATGAACCAAGGCCCTCGCTCTCTCCACTAGGACAATGAACCAAGGCCCTCTCTCTCTCCACTAGGGACATTGAACCGAGGCCCTCTCTCTCTGTCTCTCTCTCCACTAGGACATTGAACCAAGGCCCTCGCTCTCTCTGTCTCTCTCCACTAGGACATTGAACCAAGGCCCTCGCTCTCTCTGTCTCTCTCTCCACTAGGACATTGAACCAAGGCCCTCTCTCCTCTCCACTAGGACATTGAACCAAGGCCCTCTCTCTCTCCACTCGGACAATGAACCAAGGCCCCTCTCTCCACTCGGACAATGAACCAAGGCCTCTCTCTCTCCACTAGGACATTGAACCAAGGCCCACTCTCTCTCCACCAGGACATTGAACCAAGGCCCCCTCTCTCCACTAGGACATTGAACCAAGGCCCTCTTCTCTCCACTCGGACATTGAACCAAGGCCCTCTCTCTCCACTCGGACATTGAACCAAGGCCCTCTCTCTCCACTCAGACATTGAACCAAGGCCCTTCCTCTCTCTCTCCACTAGGACATTGAACCAAGGCCCTCTCTCACTCCACTCGGACATTGAACCAAGGCCTCTCTCTCTCCACTAGGACATTGAACAAGGCCCTCTCTCTCTCCACTAGGACATTGAACCAAGGCCTGTATCGAGGAGAACACCCCAAAGTCAGGTGAAAACTAAACAAAGCTTTACGACTGTAGATCATCTAACCAGTCTGGTTCCTACAAAAACAGATCTGTGGGCTTTCCATCTCTGTTACTGGAGAGGTACCCTCCTGTAGGTTTACATCAGGGCTTTCCATCTCTGTTACTGGAGAGATTCCTTCCTGTAGGTTTACATCAGGGCTTTCCATCTCTGTTACTGGAGATTCCTTCCTGTAGGTTTACATCAGGGCTTTCCATCTCTGTTACTGGAGAGATTCCTTCCTGTAGGTTTACATCAGGGCTTTCCATCTCTGTTACTGGAGAGATTCCCTCCTGTAGGGTTACATCAGGGCTTTCCATCTCTGTTACTGGAGTGGTACCCTCCTGTAGGTTTACATCAGGGCTTTCCATCTCTGTTACTGGAGAGATTCCTCCCTGTATGTTTACATCAGGGCATTCCATCTCTGTTATTGAGAGGGTGCCCTCCTGTAGGGATTTGGCTCCAACCCCAGTTGTAACTAACCTGGTTCATCTTATCAACCAGCTAATTATTTGACTCAGGTTCGCTGGGTTAGAATTGGAGTGAAAATCTACAGGACGGTATCTCTCCAGGAACAGGGTTGAGTTAAAACCTACAGGAGGGTAGCTCTCCAGGAACAGGGTTGGAGTTAAAACCTACAGGAGGGTATCTTCTCCAGGAACACGGTTGGAGTTAAAAACCTACAGGACGGTATCTCTCCAGGAACAGGGTTGGAGTTAAAACCTACAGGACGGTATCTCTCCAGGAACAGGGTTGGAGTTAAAACCTACAGGGAGGGTATCTCTCCAGGAACAGGGTTAGATTAAAACCTACAGGAGGGTATCTCTCCAGGAACAGGGTTGTAATTAAAACCGACAGGATGGTAGCTCTCCAGGAAAATGGTCGGAAAGCCCTGGTAGACTAATTAGTAGCCTGACACTTCCCCTGCTGGTGACTGGCTGGTATTACATGAGTTCTCTTACCTACGTCTCACTGTGTCATACTGAATGAAAGTATCAAAGGCAAGAGAACAGCTTTACCATGTCGAATTTTCACACTCTTACTTTGTAAGTATGTGTGTTTTTGTAAGTTGTTTTATTGATGTTTCATAGAGTGTGTTATCAGCTTCCTCAGCACTCTCTCTGTGTGTGTTTATCTCTGACCAGGGCAGAGGAACGATGGTATAGGACATCTCGGAGACGGCACATTTCTTCTGTACGCGTCTCCCCGATGTCGCTGATATACAAGACAAAAAAATATCATAATCAACACATACAGTACTAGTGTGTAGTATTTGAATAGAGGAAATTAAACTGTGTGTGTGAGAGAGAGAGAGGCATAAAGACAACCTTATGGGTATTACATTTTACATTTACATTACATTTAAGTCATTTAGCAGACGCTCTTATCCAGAGCGACTTGCAAATTGGTGAATTCACCTTCTGACATCCAGTGGAACAGCCACTTACAATAATTCTTATTTTCAATGATGGCCTGGGAACAGTGGGTTAACTGCCCTGTTCAAGGGCAGAACGACAGATTTGTACCTTGTCAGCTCGGGGTTTGAACTCACAACCTTTCGGGTAGTGGTCCAACGCTCTAACCGCTAGGCCACCCTGCCGCCCCAGGGGTATCATAGAAACACATGTATTTAAATGTAAACACATTCCCTATAACATTAACATATTGATTGTGACATCATCGATCGTGTTGGTATCATAGCAACACATGTATTTAAATGTAAACACATTCCCTTTAACATTAACATATTGATTGTGACATCATCGATCGTGTTGGTATCATAGCAATACATTTATTTATTGATGTATCTGCATGTTTGGCATATCGGGTGGTATAACACAGAGGCTGTGGTTCTTGGGCACCACTAACCTGATCAGGCAGGGCCTGGTGACTGATGCTTTCTGGGTCACTACCAGAACTCACAAGCCCAGTCCCAGTCTCTCTGCTCTGGGTCTGACCCAGCTCCTTCCTCCAATGCTGCTGCTGAGGCCTGTCTGCATTCTCTGTCTGTCAAAGAGTCAAAACACACAGAGGTTGGCTGGAAACAAGGGGGGACTGGGGACTGTCTGTCTCAAGTCAAAACACACAGAGGTTGGCTGGAAACAAGGGGGACTGGGGACTGTTTGTCTTAAGTCAAACACACAGAGGTTGGCTGAAACAAGGGGGACTGGGGACTGTCTGTCTCAAGTCAAAACACACAGAGGTTGGCTGAGACAAGGGGGACTGGGGACTGTCTGTCTCAAGTCAAAACACACAGAGGTTGGCTGGAAACAAGGGGACTGGGGACTGTCTGTCTCAAGTCAAAACACACAGAGGTTGGCTGGAAACAAGGGGGACTGGGGACTGTCTGTCTCAAGTCAAAACACACAGAGGTTGGCTGGAAAACAAGGGGGACTGGGGACTGTCTGTCTCAAGTCAAAACACACAGAGGTTGGCTGGAAACAAGGGGGACTGGGCCTGTCTGTTTGAAAAATAAATTCTGAACATATTTTCTGCCTATCAACAAGTCAAAACACAGGCATACGGCATGTCAGCAAACAGACATTCACAGAGATGGACATAAAGCACGCGCTAAAACATTCACACATACGGTTGGATGGAAACGCGTGGGCTGTCTGTCCCAAACGCCTGGTTCATTTTGGGCATCAGTATGGACACAAAGACAATGGACATATTTAGTAATCAAATCAAATCAAAAGTTATTTGGGTGACATGGGACGAACACAACAGGTGTTGAGTGAAATGCTGACTTACTACAGGCACTTAACCAACAGTGGTTTTAAGAAGTTAAGAAAGAAAAGTGTTAAGTAAAACACAGACAAGTAAAAAAATTGGGGAAAAAGTAGCTAATAATTCAACAGCAGCAGTAAAATAACATTAGTGAGACTATATACAGGGGGTAACCGGTACAGAGCCAATGTGGAGACTATATACAGGGTATTACGGTGCAGAGTCAATGTGGAGGCTATATACAGGGTATTACGGTACAGAGTCAATGTGGAGGTTATATACAGGGGGTACCGGAAAAGAGTCAATGTGGAGGCTATATACAGGGGACCGGTATAGAGTCAATGTGGAGGCTATATACAGGGGGTACCGGTACAGAGTCAATGTGGAGGCTATATACAGGGTATTACGGTACAGAGTCAATGTGGAGGCTATATACAGAGGGTACCAGTAGGAGTCAATGTGGAGGCTACATACAGGGGTTACTGGTACAGAGTCATTGTGGAGGCTATATACAGGGTATTACGTGTACAGAGTCAATGTGGAGGCTATATACAGGGTATTACGGTACAGAGTCAATGTGGAGGCTATATACAGGGGGTACCGGTACAGAGTCATTGTGGAGACTATATACAGGGGGTACCGTGCAGAGTCAATGTGGAGACTATACACAGGTATTACGGTACAGAGTCAATGTGGAGGCCATATACAGGGTATTACGGTACAGAGTCAATGTGGAGACTGTATACAGGGGGTACCAGTACAGAGTCAATGTGGAGGCTATTTACAGGGGGTACGGCACAGAGCCAATGTGGAGGCTATATACAGGGTATTACGGTACAGAGTCAATGTGGAGGCTATATACAGGGGGTACCGTACAGAGTCAATGTGGAGGCTACATACAGGGGTACCGGTACAGAGTCAATGTGGAGGCTATATACAAGGTATTACGGTACAGAGTCAATGTGGAGGCTATATACAGGGGGTTCCAGTACAGAGTCAATGTGGAGGTTACAGTGCCTTGCGAAAGTATTCGGGCCCCTTGAACTTTGCGACCATTTGCCACATTTCAGGCTTCAAACATAAAGATATAAAACTGTATTTTTTGTGAAAAATCAACAACAAGTGGGACACAATCATGAAGTGGAACGACATTTATTGGATATTTCAAACTTTTTAACAAATCAAAAACTGAAAAATTGGGCGTGAAAAATTATTCAGCCCCCTTGGGTTAATACTTTGTAGCACCATCTTTTGCTGCGATTACAGCTGTAAGTCGCTGGGGTATGTCTCTATCAGTTTTGCACATCGAGAGACTGAAATTTTTTCCCATTCCTCCTTGCAAAACAGCTCGAGCTCAGTGAGGTTGGATGGAGAGCATTTGTGAACAGCAGTTTTCAGTTCTTTCCACAGATTCTCGATTGGATTCAGGTCTGGACTTTGACTTGGCCATTCTAACACCTGGATATGTTTATTTTTGAACCATTCCATTGTAGATTTTGCTTTATGTTTTGGATCATTGTCTTGTTGGAAGACAAATCTCCATCCCAGTCTCAGGTCTTTTGCAGAATCCATCAGGTTTTCTTCCAGAATGGTCCTGTATTTGGCTCCATCCATCTTCCCATCAATTTTAACCATCTTCCTGTCCCTGCTGAAGAAAAGCAGGCCCAAACCATGATGCTGCCACCACCATGTTTGACAGTGGGGATGGTGTGTTCATTGTGATGAGCTGTGTTGCTTTTACGCCAAACATAACGTTTTGCATTGTTGCCAAAAAGTTAAATTTTGGTTTCATCTGACCAGAGCACCTTCTTCCACATGTTTGGTGTGTCTCCCAGGTGGCTTGTGGCAACCTTTAAACGACACTTTTTATGGATATCTTTAAGAAATGGCTTTCTTCTTGCCACTTCCATAAAGGCCAGATTTGTGCAATATACGACTGATTGTTGTCCTATGGACAGAGTCTCCCACCTCAGCTGTAGATCTCTGCAGTTCATCCAGAGTGATCATGGGCCTCTTGGCTGCATCTCTGATCAGTCTTCTCCTTGTATGAGCTGAAAGTTTAGAGGGACGGCCAGGTCTTGGTAGATTTGCAGTGGTCTGATACTCCTTCCATTTCAATATTATCGCTTTTGCACAGTGCTCCTTGGGATGTTTAAAGCTTGGGAAATCTTTGTATCCAAATCCAGCTTTACACTTCTTCACAACAGTATCTCGGACCTGCCTGGTGTGTTCCTTGTTCTTCATGATGCTCTCTGCGCTTTTAACGGACCTCTGAGACTATCACAGTGCAGGTGCATTTATACGGAGACTTGATTACAAACAGGTGGATTGTATTTATCATCATTAGTCATTTAGGTCAACATTGGATCATTCAGAGATCCTCACTGAACTTCTGGAGAGAGTTTGCTGCACTGAAAGTAAAGGGGCTGAATAATTTTGCACGCCCAATTTTTCAGTTTTTGATTTGTTAAAAAAGTTTGAAATATCCAATAAATGTCGTTCCACTTCATGATTGTGTCCCACTTGTTGTTGATTCTTCACAAAAAAATATAGTTTTATATCTTTATGTTTGAAGCCTGAAATGTGACAAAAGATCGCAAAGTTCAAGGGGGCCGAATACTTTCGCAAGGCACTGTATATACAGGGGGTACCGGTACAGAGTCAATGTGGAGGCTATATACAGGGTATTACGGTACAGAGTCAATGTGGAGGCTATATACAGGGGGTACCGCACAGAGTCAATGTGGAGGCTATATACAGGGGGTACTGCACAGAGTCAATGTGGAGGCTATATACAGGGGGTACCGGTACAGAGTAAATGTGGAGGCTATACAGGGGGTACCGGTACAGAGTCAATGTGGAGGCTATATAGGGGGTACCGTACAGAGTCAATGTGGAGGCTATATACAGGGGGTACCGGTACAGAGTCAATGTGGAGGCTATATACAGGGTGTTACGGTACAGAGTCAATGTGGAGGCTATATACAGGGGGTACGGTACAGAGTCAATGTGGAGGCTAGTGGACAAAAATGAATGGCAAGTTATTGGCATTGACCAAACCATGCACACATTGGCCAATACCACCCAAAGCGGCGTTGATTCATGCAAAGTTTACTGCTATTGCCATATGGGTATTGCCAGTTGTAACACTTCAAAAATCCAACAGGTGGCGATTGCACTCCACCATGGTTTTTCATATTGGTATTGGACTCCAAGTCAACATCCAAAAGCCAAATTTTGAAAAAACGAATTTTTTGAAAAAAACGTATCACCCCTTAAAAAAGTGCTTTCTGGACCGTTTTCGAAATTCTTTCGCTTTTTTGACAATTACACATGTATAAGAACTGTATGAAAATACTTTTGTCCAATTTTATTAACATAATTTTTTACATTTTTTTACTTGCGCATATTGCATATGTTTTGTCCATTTGCAATATGATTTCATAGGAAGTCAGAAGTCAAAAGTCAAAAATTCTTAAATTTCATAAAAAACTTCACACACCCCTAAAAAAGTGCTTTCTGGACCGTTTTTCGAAATTTTTCGCATTTTGTGTCAGTTACACACGTATAAGAACTGTATCAACATACTTTAGTCATATTTTATTATCATAATTTTTTTTTTTTTTTTTTACTTGCGCATATTGCATGTGTTTTGTCCATCTGCAATATGATTTCATAGGAAGTCAGAAGTCAAAAGTCAAAAATTATTAAATTTCATAAAAAACTTCACACACCCCTAAAAAAGTGCTTTCTGGACCGTTTTTCGAAATTTTTTCGAATTTTGTGTCAGTTACACACGTATAAGAACTGTATCAACATACTTTAGTCATATTTTATTATTATAATGTTTTTTTTTTTTTTTGCTTGTGCATAAGGCATATGTTTTGTGGGGGCCAAATGTCATAAGAAATTTGACATGCTCAAAAATCCTTCAGAAATGCAAAATTGACTGGCCTGATGAACTCGGGATGGCCGGGCAGTGATTGTTGTTCCTTTCAATCACTCGTGGTGTTGATTTCATCATGTCCATTTGTTTATGTTTTCTCACTTTTGCAAAGTCACTGTGCATTTGCCATATGGTTAACTGGGCATTCACCATCACCAATTTGTCATGCCATAAAAATCATGCAGGAATGCCAAATTGACTGGCCCGATGAACTCGGGATGGCTGGGCAGTGATACTGGTACCTCTCCATGGCTCGTTTGGGTTGATTTCAGAATGTCGCTTTTGGTGATGGTACCTCACTGTTAAAACATATTGCAAATGTTCCTTACTTTTGCAAAGTCACTGAAAATTTTGCAGGAATGCCAAATTGACTGGCCCGATGACTCGGGATGGCTGGGATGGTACCTCTCCATGGGTTGGGTGATTCCAGAATGTACCTCTCCATGGCTCGTTTGGGTTGATTTCAGAATGTCGCTTTTGGTGATGGTACCTCACTGTTAAAACATATTGCAAATGTTCCTTACTTTTGCAAAGTCACTGAAAATTTTGCAGGAATGCCAAATTGACTGGCCCGATGAAGTCGGGATGGCTTGGCAGTGATTCTGGTACCTCTCCATCGCTCGTTAGGGTTGATTCCAGAATGTCCATTTGGTGATTTTTCTCACTCTTTCAAAGTCACTGTGCATTTGCCATATGGTTAACTGGGCAGTCACCATCACCAATTTGTCATGCTATAAAAATCATGCAGGAATGCCAAATTGACTGGCCCGATGACCTCGGGATGGCTGGGCAGTGATACGTACCTCTCCATGGCTCGTTTGGGTTGATTTCAGAATGTCGCTTTTGGTGATGGTACCTCACTGTTAAAACATATTGCAAATGTTCCTTACTTTTTCAAAGTCACTGAAAATTTTTGCAGGAATGCCAAATTGACTGGCCCGATGACCTCGGGATGGCTGGGCAGTGATACTGGTACCTCTCCATGGCTCGTTTGGGTTGATTTCAGAATGTCGCATTTGGTGATGGTACCTCACTGTTAAAACATATTGCAAATGTTCCTTACTTTTTCAAAGTCACTGAAAATTTTTGCAGGAATGCCAAATTGACTGGCCCGATGACCTCGGGATGTCTGGGCAGTGATACTGGTACCTCTCCATGGCTCGTTTGGGTTGATTTCAGAATGTCGCTTTTGGTGATGGTACCTCACTGTTAAAACATATTGCAAATGTTCCTTACTTTTGCAAAGTCACTGAAAATTTTTGCAGGAATGCCAAATTGACTGGCCCGATGAAGTCGGGATGGCTTGGCAGTGATTCTGGTACCTCTCCATCGCTCGTTTGGGCTGATTTCAGAATGTCCATTTGGTGATTTTTCTCACTCTTTCAAAGTCACTGTGCATTTGCCATATGGTTAACTGGGCAGTCACCATCACCAATTTGTCATGCTATAAAAATCATGCAGGAATGCCAAATTGACTGGCCCGATGACCTCGGGATGTCTGGGCAGTGATACTGGTACCTCTCCATCGCTCGTTTGGGTTGATTTCAGAATGTCGCTTTTGGTGATGGTACCTCACCGCTTAAACATATTGCTAATGGACAAGAGTCACCTGCAAGTCACTGTCCATCAGTCAATTTGATATCATTCAAAGCTAACTATTGGAGGCACTGTCAGTCTCTACGCACCCCAATGATACGTCCCTCCATCCATGTTGTGTATCTGTGTGATTTAGTTTTCCTTTGAATTTTTATGGGAAAAATGACTGATTTACAGTTCATGGGGGTTGCCTAATCATATATATGAAGTTTTGGAAAGATCTGATATTTTTAACCCCTCCAAACAGCCCATGAGAGACCAATTATGGCACTTCCGGTTGGCACAGGAAGCTGTAACTCAACATACATCCTCATTGGGCTATTCCATTAGAGAATCCTGAGTTTTAAGTCTTTACCATGAAAACTGACTGATTTACACAGGGTTCAATGCACTATGTCCATCAAATTGCAGGCAGTGTATGGGTATACACTTTTAGGGCGATTTGAACCACTTCCGGTTGGTCCAGGAAGCTTAGAATCGACACAGGTAGACCTTATAGTGGTCTGATGGACTGGTACCAAAGACAGGTTCATACAACATTCATAACCCATATAGACTCCAGGTTGTATTTAGTGGAGCAGCCAATATATTCCTATGGGGAGAGAAGTCAATGAACACTGTTTTTATGTAAACACCTTCTTTTGACTGTGAAGGGTTAATGTCACACGGTCAAGGATAGGCTTGGACAGATCAGGAGGACCTTAGGAACAGTCCTGTGGTTGAATTGTCTTTCTAAACCTAACGGTTCCGCCGCTGTCACCCAAAATCAAATGACGTACTGGTGAAGGCTTAATATTGGGCCTATTTTTCTCATGGTCGCCGCGCTCAGACCGAGCGAGCTACGGTCAAGCGGGGCACCTCGTTGGACTCGGCACAGTCTGGACACTATGGTCATGCCATTGTTTGTGTTGATTTCAGAATGTCCATTTGGTCATGTTTTCTCACTTTTGCAAAGTCACTGTGCATTTGCCATATGGTTAACTGGGCAGTCACCATCACCAATTTGTCATGCCATAAAAATCATGCAGGAATGCCAAATTGACTGGCCCGATGACATAGGGATGTCTGGGCAGTGATACTGGTACCTCTCCATGGCTCGTTTGGGTTGATTTCAGAATGTCGCTTTTGGTGATGGTACCTCACTGTTAAAACATATTGCAAATGTTACTTACTTTTGCAAAGTCACTGAAAATTTTTGCAGGAATGCCAAATTGACTGGCCCGATGACCTCGGGATGGCTTGGCAGTGATTCTGGTACCTCTCCATGGCTCGTTTGGGTTGATTTCAGAATGTCGCTTTTGGTGATGGTACCTCACTGTTAAAACATATTGCAAATGTTACTTACTTTTGCAAAGTCACTGAAAATTTTGCAGGAATGCCAAATTGACTGGCCCGATGAACTCGGGATGGCTTGGCAGTGATTCTGGTACCTCTCCATCACTCGTTTGGGTCGATTTCCAGAATGTCCATTTGGTCATGTTTTCTCACTTTTGCAAAGTCACTGTGCATTTGCCATATGGTTAACTGGGCAGTCACCATCACCAATTTGTCATGCCATAAAAATCATGCAGGAATGCCAAATTGACTGGCCCGATGACATAGGGATGTCTGGGCAGTGATACTGGTACCTCTCCATGGCTCGTTTGGGTTGATTTCAGAATGTCGCTTTTGGTGATGGTACCTCACTGTTAAAACATATTGCAAATGTTCCTTACTTTTGCAAAGTCACTGAAAATTTTTGCAGGAATGCCAAATTGACTGGCCCGATGACCTCGGGATGGCTTGGCAGTGATTCTGGTACCTCTCCATCACTCGTTTGGGTTGATTTCAGAATGTCCATTTGGTCATGTTTTCTCACTTTTGCAAAGTCACTGTGCATTTGCCATATGGTTAACTGGGCAGTCACCATCACCAATTTGTCATTCCATAAAAATCATGCAGGAATGCCAAATTGACTGGCCCGATGACCTAGGGATGGCTGGGCAGTGATACTGGTACCTCTCCATGGCTCGTTTGGGTTGATTTCAGAATGTCGCTTTTGGTGATGGTACCTCACTGTTAAAACATATTGCAAATGTTCCTTACTTTTGCAAAGTCACTGAAAATTTTTGCAGGAATGCCAAATTGACTGGCCCGATGAAGTCGGGATGGCTTGGCAGTGATTCTGGTACCTCTCCATCACTCGTTAGGGTTGATTCCAGAATGTCCATTTGGTGATTTTTCTCACTTTTGCAAAGTCACTGTGCATTTGCCATATGGTTAACTGGGCAGTCACCATCACCAATTTGTCATGCCATAAAAATCATGCAGGAATGCCAAATTGACTGGCCCGATGACATAGGGATGTCTGGGCAGTGATACTGGTACCTCTCCATCGCTCGTTTGGGTTGATTTCAGAATGTCGCTTTTGGTGATGGTACCTCACTGTTAAAACATATTGCAAATGTTCCTTACTTTTGCAAAGTCACTGAAAATTTTTGCAGGAATGCCAAATTGACTGGCCCGATGACCTCGGGATGGCTGGGCAGTGATACTGGTACCTCTCCATGGCTCGTTTGGGTTGATTTCAGAATGTCGCTTTTGGTGATGGTACCTCACTGTTAAAACATATTGCAAATGTTCCTTACTTTTTCAAAGTCACTGAAAATTTTTGCAGGAATGCCAAATTGACTGGCCCGATGACCTCGGGATGGCTGGGCAGTGATACTGGTACCTCTCCATGGCTCGTTTGGGTTGATTTCAGAATGTCGCTTTTGGTGATGGTACCTCACTGTTAAAACATATTGCAAATGTTCCTTACTTTTTCAAAGTCACTGAAAATTTTGCAGGAATGCCAAATTGACTGGCCCGATGACCTCGGGATGGCTGGGCAGTGATACTGGTACCTCTCCATGGCTCGTTTGGGTTGATTTCAGAATGTCGCTTTTGGTGATGGTACCTCACTGTTAAAACATATTGCAAATGTTCCTTACTTTTGCAAAGTCACTGAAAATTTTGCAGGAATGCCAAATTGACTGGCCCGATGACCTCGGGATGGCTGGGCAGTGATACTGGTACCTCTCCATGGCTCGTTTGGGTTGATTTCAGAATGTCGCTTTTGGTGATGGTACCTCACTGTTAAAACATATTGCAAATGTTCCTTACTTTTGCAAAGTCACTGAAAATTTGTGCAGGAATGCCAAATTGACTGGCCCGATGACCTCGGGATGTCTGGGCAGTGATTATGGTACCTCTCCATCACTCGTTTGGGTTGATTCCAGAATGTCCATTTGGTGATTTTTCTCACTCTTTCAAAGTCACTGTGCATTTGCCATATGGTTAACTGGGCAGTCACCATCACCAATTTGTCATGCCATAAAAATCATGCAGGAATGCCAAATTGACTGGCCCGATGACCTCGGGATGGCTGGGCAGTGATACTGGTACCTCTCCATTGCTCGTTTGGGTTGATTTCAGAATGTCGCTTTTGGTGATGGTACCTCACTGTTAAAACATATTGCAAATGTTCCTTACTTTTTCAAAGTCACTGAAAATTTTTGCAGGAATGCCAAATTGACTGGCCCGATGACCTCGGGATGGCTGGGCAGTGATACTGGTACCTCTCCATGGCTCGTTTGGGTTGATTTCAGAATGTCGCTTTTGGTGATGGTACCTCACTGTTAAAACATATTGCAAATGTTCCTTACTTTTCAAAGTCACAGAAAATTTTTGCAGGAATGCCAAATTGACTGGCCCGATGAACTCGGGATGGCTTGGCAGTGATTCTGGTACCTCTCCATCACTCGTTAGGGTTGATTTCAGAATGTCCATTTGGTCATGTTTTCTCACTTTTGCAAAGTCACTGTGCATTTGCCATATGGTTAACTGGGCAGTCACCATCACCAATTTGTCATGCCATAAAAATCATGCAGGAATGCCAAATTGACTGGCCCGATGACATAGGGATGGCTGGGCAGTGATTCTGGTACCTCTCCATCACTCGTTAGGGTTGATTTCAGAATGTCGCTTTTGGTGATGGTACCTCACCGCTTAAACATATTGCTAATGGACAAGAGTCACCTGCAAGTCACCGTCCATCAGTCAATTTGATATCATTCTGACACCAAACTGATACAAACTGACACCAAACCCACTTTTCCCAACTCATTTAGGAGCCAAGTATAACATACTTCAGAGCTGGCCCAAAATTCACAAGGCCTTCGGTACAAAACATTAAAAAACCATAAAACACATAGTTACTTTCTAGCTGCGGGGCCAGTTCGGACATTATGTGTAGTCCTATGTGAGGCGACCCCGAATCCCGAGTTTCGGCCCGATAGGTCATTTGGTGTCCGAGTAAAAGCCTAATTGGTGCTGAAAATCCACTTTTTTCAATGCCTTGCTACGGGGTCCTTGAATGAGCTATCGGACCGAGATGTTGGGTTCTGTCTCTATGGGCCGAGACGGTCACAATGCACCTAGTCTTGTGTCTCTGGGACATTTCTAAATGTCGCCATTTTCGTAATGGTCAAAATGAATTGAAGTCATTGCAAATGTTCGACGCTGTTTCTCGGTCCGAGAACCTCCTAGAGCGCCGTAACTCACCACGCACTATCTACCTGAGGTCTAGAACAGGATTCTAAAGTTTCGGAACTCTAGGTCTGACGGTTCTTTTTTAGCTCGAACAAAGCTAACTATTGGAGGCACTGTCAGTCTCTACACACCCCAATACGTCCCTCCATCCAAGTTGTGTATCTGTGTGATTTATTTTTCCTTTGAATTTTTATGGGAAAAATGACTGATTTACAGTTCATGGGGGTTGTCTAATCACACATATGAAGTTTTGGACAGATCTGATTTTTTTAACCCTTCCAAACAGCCCCTGAGACACCAATTATGGCACTTCCGGTTGGCACAGGAAGCTATAAATACACACATGTCTTGACTGACATAGAAACCTAGGGAATCCTGAGTTTTAAGTCTTTAAGTTGAGAATTGACTGATCTACACAGGGTTGAATAATGCAGAGGCCTCGGCACCTTTCGAGGTGATGTACATCCAAATACCTTTTGGGTCAATTTAACCACTTCCGGTTGCTCCAGGAAGCTTAGAATCGACACAGGTAGACCTCATAGTGGTCTGATGGAATGTCATAGAAGACAGGTTCATACAGCATTCATAACCCATAAAGACCCCAGGTTGTATTTAGGGGAGCAGGCAATGTATTCCTATGGGGAGAGAAGTCAATGCACACTGTTTTTTTGTAAACACCTTCTTTTAACTGTGAAAGGTTAATGCCACACAGTCAAGGTTAGGCTTGCACAGATCAGGAGGACCTTAGGAACAGTCCTGTGTTTGAATTGTCCTTCTAAACCTAACGGTTCCGCCGCTGTCACCCAAAATCAAATAACATTGTGGTGCAGGCTTCATTGTGGGCCTATTTTTCTCATGGTCGCTGCGCTCAGACCGAGCGAGCTACGGTCAAGCGGGGCACCTCGTTGGACTCGGCACGGCCTTGGGATTATGTTTATGCCATTGCCTGCTCTCTGTGTCTTTAAACACCACGCTTTGTCACTCCATCCTTGCTGTGTGTGTGTGTGAGAGCTTTTCTTTGACATCTGTTGGGAAAAATGACTGATTTACAGTTCATGGGGGTTGTCTAATCACACATATGAAGTTTTGGACAGATCTGATTTTTTTAACCCTTCCAAACAGCCCCTGAGTCACCAATTATGGCACTTCCGGTTGGCACAGGAAGCTATAAATACACACATGTCTTGACTGACATAGAAACCTAGGGAATCCTGAGTTTTAAGTCTTTAAGTTGAGAATTGACTGATCTACACAGGGTTGAAAAATGCAGAGGCCTCGGCACCTTTCGAGGTGATGTACATCCAAATACCTTTTGGGTCAATCTAACCACTTCCGGTTGCTCCAGGAAGCTTAGAATCGACACAGGTAGACCTCATAGTGGTCTGATGGAATGTCATAGAAGACAGGTTCATACAGCATTCATAACCCATAAAGACCCCAGGTTGTATTTAGGGGAGCAGGCAATGTATTCCTATGGGGAGAGAAGTCAATGCACACTGTTTTTTTGTAAACACCTTCTTTTAACTGTGAAAGGTTAATGCCACACAGTCAAGGTTAGGCTTGCACAGATCGGGAGGACCTTAGGAACAGTCCTGTGTTTGAATTGTCCTTCTAAACCTAACGGTTCCGCCGCTGTCACCCAAAATCCAATGACATTGTGGTGCAGGCATCATTGTGGGCCTATTTTTCTCATGGTCGCTGCGCTCAGACCGAGCGAGCTACGGTCAAGAGGGGCACCTCGTTGGACTCGGCACGGCCTTGGGATTATGTTTATGCCATTGCCTGCTCTCTGTGTCTTTAAACACCACGCTTTGTCACTCCATCCTTGCTGTGTGTGTGTGTGAGAGCTTTTCTTTGACATCTGTTGGGAAAAATGACTGATTTACAGTTCATGGGGGTTGTCTAATCACACATATGAAGTTTTGGACAGATCTGATTTTTTTAACCCTTCCAAACAGCCCCTGAGTCACCAATTATGGCACTTCCGGTTGGCACAGGAAGCTGTAACTCAACATACATCCTCATTGGGCTATTCCATTAGAGAATCCTGAGTTTTAAGTCTTTACCATGAAAACTGACTGATTTACACAGGGTTCAATGCAATATGTCCATCAAATTGCAGGCAGTGTATGGGTATACACTTTTAGGGCGATTTGAACCACTTCCGGTTGGTCCAGGAAGCTTAGAATCGACACAGGTAGACCTTATAGTGGTCTGATGGACTGGTACCAAAGACAGGTTCATACAACATTCATAACCCATATAGACTCCAGGTTGTATTTAGTGGAGCAGCCAATATATTCCTATGGGGAGAGAAGTCAATGAACACTGTTTTTATGTAAACACCTTCTTTTGACTGTGAAGGGTTAATGTCACACGGTCAAGGATAGGCTTGGACAGATCAGGAGGACCTTAGGAACAGTCCTGTGGTTGAATTGTCTTTCTAAACCTAACGGTTCCGCCGCTGTCACCCAAAATCAAATGACGTACTGGTGAAGGCTTAATATTGGGCCTATTTTTCTCATGGTCGCCGCGCTCAGACCGAGCGAGCTACGGTCAGCGGGGCGCCTCGTTGGACTCGGCACAGTCTGGACTCTATGGTGATGCCATTGTTTGTGTTGATTTCAGAATGTCCATTTGGTCATGTTTTCTCACTTTTGCAAAGTCACTGTGCATTTGCCATATGGTTAACTGGGCAGTCACCATCACCAATTTGTCATGCCATAAAAATCATGCAGGAATGCCAAAATGACTGGCCCGATGACATAGGGATGGCTGGGCAGTGATTTTGGTACCTCTCCATCGCTCGTTTGGGTTGATTTCAGAATGTCGCTTTTGGTGATGGTACCTCACCGCTTAAACATATTGCAAATGTTCCTTACTTTTGCAAAGTCACAAAAAATTCTTGCAGGAATGCCAAATTGACTGGCCCGATGACCTCGGGATGGCTGGGCAGTGATACTGGTACCTCTCCATCGCTCGTTTGGGCTGATTTCAGAATGTCCATTTGGTGATTTTTCTCACTCTTTCAAAGTCACTGTGCATTTGCCATATGGTTAACTGGGCAGTCACCATCACCAATTTGTCATGCTATAAAAATCATGCAGGAATGCCAAATTGACTGGCCCGATGACCTCAGGATGGCTGGGCAGTGATACTGGTACCTCTCCATCGCTCGTTTGGGTTGATTTCAGAATGTCGCTTTTGGTGATGGTACCTCACTGTTAAAACATATTGCAAATGTTCCTTACTTTTGCAAAGTCACTGAAAATTTTGCAGGAATGCCAAATTGACTGGCCCGATGACCTCAGGATGGCTGGGCAGTGATACTGGTACCTCTCCATGGCTCGTTTGGGTTGATTTCAGAATGTCGCTTTTGGTGATGGTACCTCACTGTTAAAACATATTGCAAATGTTCCTTACTTTTGCAAAGTCACTGAAAATTTTTGCAGGAATGCCAAATTGACTGGCCAGATGACCTCAGGATGGCTGGGCAGTGATACTGGTACCTCTCCATGGCTCGTTTGGGTTGATTTCAGAATGTCGCTTTTGGTGATGGTACCTCACTGTTAAAACATATTGCAAATGTTCCTTACTTTTGCAAAGTCACTGAAAATTTGTGCAGGAATGCCAAATTGACTGGCCCGATGAACTCGGGATGGCTTGGCAGTGATTCTGGTACCTCTCCATCACTCGTTAGGGTTGATTTCAGAATGTCCATTTGGTCATGTTTTCTCACTTTTGCAAAGTCACTGTGCATTTGCCATATGGTTAACTGGGCAGTCACCATCACCAATTTGTCATGCCATAAAAATCATGCAGGAATGCCAAATTGACTGGCCCGATGACATAGGGATGTCTGGGCAGTGATACTGGTACCTCTCCATCGCTCGTTTGGGTTGATTTCAAAATGTCGCTTTTGGTGATGGTACCTCACCGCTTAAACATATTGCTAATGGACAAGAGTCACCTGCAAGTCACCGTCCATCAGTCAATTTGATATCATTCTGACACCAAACTGATACAAACTGACACCAAACCCACTTTTCCCAACTCATTTAGGAGCCAAGTATAACATACTTCAGAGCTGGCCCAAAATTCACAAGGCCTTCGGTACAAAACATTAAAAAACCATAAAACACATAGTTACTTTCTAGCTGCGGGGCCAGTTCGGACATTATGTGTAGTCCTATGTGAGGCGACCCCGAATCCCGAGTTTCGGCTCGATAGGTCATTTGGTGTCCGAGTAAAAGCCTAATTGGTGCTGAAAATCCACTTTTTCCATGCCTTGCTACGGGGTCCTTGAATGAGCTATCGGACCGAGATGTTGGGTTCTGTCTCTATGGGCCGAGACGGTCACAATGCACCTAGTCTTGTGTCTCTGGGACATTTCTAAATGTCGCCATTTTCGTAATGGTCAAAATGAATTGAAGTCATTGCAAATGTTCGACGCTGTTTCTCGGTCCGAGAACCTCCTAGAGCGCCGTAACTCACCACGCACTATCTACCTGAGGTCTAGAACAGGATTCTAAAGTTTCGGAACTCTAGGTCTGACGGTTCTTTTTTAGCTCGAACAAAGCTAACTATTGGAGGCACTGTCAGTCTCTACACACCCCAATACGTCCCTCCATCCAAGTTGTGTATCTGTGTGATTTATTTTTCCTTTGAATTTTTATGGGAAAAATGACTGATTTACAGTTCATGGGGGTTGTCTAATCACACATATGAAGTTTTGGACAGATCTGATTTTTTTAACCCTTCCAAACAGCCCCTGAGACACCAATTATGGCACTTCCGGTTGGCACAGGAAGCTATAAATACACACATGTCTTGACTGACATAGAAACCTAGGGAATCCTGAGTTTTAAGTCTTTAAGTTGAGAATTGACTGATCTACACAGGGTTGAAAAATGCAGAGGCCTCGGCACCTTTCGAGGTGATGTACATCCAAATACCTTTTGGGTCAATCTAACCACTTCCGGTTGCTCCAGGAAGCTTAGAATCGACACAGGTAGACCTCATAGTGGTCTGATGGAATGTCATAGAAGACAGGTTCATACAGCATTCATAACCCATAAAGACCCCAGGTTGTATTTAGGGGAGCAGGCAATGTATTCCTATGGGGAGAGAAGTCAATGCACACTGTTTTTTTGTAAACACCTTCTTTTAACTGTGAAAGGTTAATGCCACACAGTCAAGGTTAGGCTTGCACAGATCGGGAGGACCTTAGGAACAGTCCTGTGTTTGAATTGTCCTTCTAAACCTAACGGTTCCGCCGCTGTCACCCAAAATCCAATGACATTGTGGTGCAGGCATCATTGTGGGCCTATTTTTCTCATGGTCGCTGCGCTCAGACCGAGCGAGCTACGGTCAAGAGGGGCACCTCGTTGGACTCGGCACGGCCTTGGGATTATGTTTATGCCATTGCCTGCTCTCTGTGTCTTTAAACACCACGCTTTGTCACTCCATCCTTGCTGTGTGTGTGTGTGAGAGCTTTTCTTTGACATCTGTTGGGAAAAATGACTGATTTACAGTTCATGGGGGTTGTCTAATCACACATATGAAGTTTTGGACAGATCTGATTTTTTTAACCCTTCCAAACAGCCCCTGAGTCACCAATTATGGCACTTCCGGTTGGCACAGGAAGCTATAAATACACACATGTCTTGACTGACATAGAAACCTAGGGAATCCTGAGTTTTAAGTCTTTAAGTTGAGAATTGACTGATCTACACAGGGTTGAATAATGCAGAGGCCTCGGCACCTTTCGAGGTGATGTACATCCAAATACCTTTTGGGTCAATCTAACCACTTCCGGTTGCTCCAGGAAGCTTAGAATCGACACAGGTAGACCTCATAGTGGTCTGATGGAATGTCATAGAAGACAGGTTCATACAGCATTCATAACCCATAAAGACCCCAGGTTGTATTTAGGGGAGCAGGCAATGTATTCCTATGGGGAGAGAAGTCAATGCACACTGTTTTTTTGTAAACACCTTCTTTTAACTGTGAAAGGTTAATGCCACACAGTCAAGGTTAGGCTTGCACAGATCGGGAGGACCTTAGGAACAGTCCTGTGTTTGAATTGTCCTTCTAAACCTAACGGTTCCGCCGCTGTCACCCAAAATCAAATGACATTGTGGTGCAGGCTTCATTGTGGGCCTATTTTTCTCATGGTCGCTGCGCTCAGACCGAGTGAGCTACGGTCAAGCGGGGCACCTCGTTGGACTCGGCCCTGCCTTGGGATTATGTTTATGCCATTGCCTGCTCTCTGTGTCTTTAAACACCACGCTTTGTCACTCCATCCTTGCTGTGTGTGTGTGTGTGAGAGCTTTTCTTTGACATCTGTTGGGAAAAATGACTGATTTACAGTTCATGGGGGTTGTCTAATCACACATATGAAGTTTTGGACAGATCTGATTTTTTAACCCTTCCAAACAGCCCCTGAGACACCAATTATGGCACTTCCGGTTGGCACAGGAAGCTATAAATAAACTCATATCCTCATTGGGGTATGCCTTTACAGAATCCTGAGTTTTAAGTCTTTACGTTAAGAACTGAGTTATTTACGGAGGGTTTAGTGAGTGTGTGTTATTTCAGAAAATCATAGAAAATCACAGAAATGTCGCAGAGCTCCGCAGCACATTTTAAAAATACTCGTATGAACACCCTGCAACTGGATCTGTAACCGTTGAAAAAAAAAAACACCTATATCTGAACATCACGATCTGGTCAACGTACGATTTCTCGTAAATGACGATAGATAAATGGCCGATTTTTTTTTATTGACACCGGAGGCTCCTTGACTTTGACGTGAAGTGAAAAAATCTTTTCTCTATTTTCATTTTGGACCTTTAATCCCAGAAATATGGCCATAACTCAAAAACCGTTGAGGCCTAGACGCCATCTTGTTCGGGGCCATCTTCCCATAATGCCAAACCTACGCCCACCAAGTTTCGGCTTCGAAATATTTTCGGTTTCCGAGATATGGCACGTCGTGATTCGTGATGTTTTGTCCAATAGCAATATGATTGCTTATGCCCTCTTGTGGGATATTTCGGCATTGCGCAAAAATGGGCTAAAATTTGTTTATTTTATTAAACGAAAACCGAATGTCCGACAAAGTTCATTTGATGACTTCCCGGTAGGTCTGGCCCTACCGCTCGGCCCGACGCCGTCCCCGAATTTCTAAAATGTTTTCGGACGTCTAGTAAGGGACCGTACAGTTCCAATAGGAACTTTCTCACTAACTATACGGTGATTGTCGAAATGTTCCATACAGGGGGTACCAGTACAGAGTCAATGTGGAGGCTATATACAAGGGGTACCTGTACAGAGTCAATGTGGAGGCTATATACAGGGGGTACCGGTACAGAGTCAATGTGGAGGCTATATACAGGGTATTACGGTACAGAGTCAAGGTGGAGGCTATATACAGGGTATTACGGTACAGAGTCAATGTGGAGGCTATATACAGGGGGTACCGGTACAGAGTCAATGTGGAGGGTTTATTCTGGAGGTAAACTATTCACTCCTGTCTTCCAGAGGAGATGAAACCTTTAGAAACAGTGTTCTTCTCCAACATAATGGCCTCATTATTGTTATTTTGTTGTGTTGCTTCTTATTTATTTTTGTAACTATTGTTAATTTAGTAAATATTTTCTTAACTCTACGTCTTAAAACGGCAATGTTCTACCACATAACAGCCTTCTGGGGGGGTGTTGTTCTACCACATAACAGCCTTCTGGGGGGGGTGTTGTTCTACCACATAACAGCCTTCTGGGGGGGGGGTGTTGTTCTACCACATAACAGCCTTCTGGGGGTGTTGTTCTACCACATAACAGCCTTCTGGGGGGGTGTGTTGTTCTACCACATAACAGCCTTCTGGGGGGTGTTGTTCTACCACATAACAGCCTTCTGGGGGGTGTGTTGTTCTACCACATAACAGCCTTCTGGGGGGGTGTTCTACCACATAACAGCCTTCTGGGGGTGTTGTTCTAACACATAACAGCCTTCTGGGGGTGTTGTTCTACCACATAACAGCCTTCTGGGGGGGTGTTGTTCTACCACATAACAGCCTTCTGGGGGGTGTTGTTCTACCACATAACAGCCTTCTGGGGGTGTTGTTCTACCACATAACAGCCTTCTGGGGGGGTGTTGTTCTACCACATAACAGCCTTCTGGGGGTGTTGTTCTACCACATAACAGCCTTCTGGGGGTGTTGTTCTAACACATAACAGCCTTCTGGGGGGTGTTGTTCTACCACATAACAGCCTTCTGGGGGGGTGTTGTTCTACCACATAACAGCCTTCTGGGGGGGTGTTGTTCTACCACATAACAGCCTTCTGGGGGTGTTGTTCTACCACATAACAGCCTTCTGGGGGGGTGTTGTTCTACCACATAACAGCCTTCTGGGGGGGTGTTGTTCTACCACATAACAGCCTTCTGGGGGGGTGTTGTTCTACCACATAACAGCCTTCTGAGGGGGTGTTGTTCTACCACATAACAGCCTTCTGGGGGTGTTGTTCTACCACATAACAGCCTTCTGGGGGGTGTTGTTCTACCACATAACAGCCTTCTGGGGGGGTGTTGTTCTACCACATAACAGCCTTCTGGGGGGGTGTTGTTCTACCACATAACAGCCTTCTGGGGGTGTTGTTCTACCACATAACAGCCTTCTGGGGGGTGTTGTTCTACCACATAACAGCCTTCTGGGGGGTGTTGTTCTAACACATAACAGCCTTCTGGGGGTGTTGTTCTACCACATAACAGCCTTCTGGGGGGTGTTGTTCTACCACATAACAGCCTTCTGGGGGGTGTTGTTCTACCACATAACAGCCTTCTGGGGGGGGTGTTGTTCTAACACATAACAGCCTTCTGGGGGGGTGTTGTTCTACCACATAACAAATGATCCCTCCTTACTCAACCTGAGAGGATTCGCCTGATGAGAAGATACGTAGTCCACTGCAATGCACCACATACACACACACCAAAGGGACTCACACACACACACACACACACACACACACACACACACACACACACACACACACACACACACACACACACACACACACACACACACACACACACACACACACACACACACTTGCCTGAGTGAGTCCAACGTCATACCTGGTCCTATGATGAATCCTGCTCTAAAGTAGTGTACTAAATATGGAATAGGGTGCCATTTGGGATGTAAACACTGTCATATCCTATTAAAAACACCTCCTATGACAAGGGACTCACTTAGGATGTTACACACTACTGCTGTGATCAGACAGGAAGTAGAATCTACTGCTGTGATCAGACAGGAAGTAGAATATACTGCTGTGACCAGACAGGAAGCAGAATCTACTGCTGTGATCAGACAGGAAGTAGAATATACTGCTGTGATCAGACAGGAAGCAGAATCTACTGCTGTGATCAGACAGGAAGCAGAGTCTACTGCTGTGATCAGACAGGAAGTAGAATCTACAGCTGTGATCAGACAGGAAGTAGAATCTACTGCTGTGATCAGACAGGAAGTAGAATCTACTGCTGTGAACAGACAGGAAGTAGAACCTACTGCTGTGATCAGACAGGAAGTAGAATCTACTGCTGTGATCAGACAGGAAGTAGAATATACTGCTGTGATCAGACAGGAAGCAGAATCTACTGCTGTGATCAGACAGGAAGTAGAATATACTGCTGTGATCAGACAGGAAGCAGAATCTACTGCTGTGATCAGACAGGAAGTAGAATCTACTGCTGTGATCAGACAGGAAGTAGAATCTACTGCTGTGATCAGACAGGAAGCAGAGTCTACTGCTGTGATCAGACAGGAAGTAGAATCTACAGCTGTGATCAGACAGGAAGTAGAATCTACAGCTGTGATCAGACAGGAAGTAGAATCTACTGCTGTGATCAGACAGGAAGTAGAATCTACTGCTGTGATCAGACAGGAAGTAGAATATACTGCTGTGATCAGACAGGAAGCAGAGTCTACTGCTGTGATCAGACAGGAAGTAGAATCTACTGCTGTGATCAGACAGGAAGCAGAATCTACTGCTGTGATCAGACAGGAAGTAGAATATACTGCTGTGATCAGACAGGAAGTAGAATCTACTGCTGTGATCAGACAGGAAGCAGAATCTACTGCTGCGATCAGACAGGAAATGTTTCTGAATATCTGGAAGGGAAAGGCTTCTCAATATCTGTCTGGAAAAGGTTGTCCATGAGTTCATCTGACTCTGGGGAAGGAATTGCCCAAATCTGGAACTCTCTTTAAGTTTGTTCGTCATCAGACTCATTCTCATCAGGTTGTAGTTTGAAGTCCCAATCTCATCTGGTTGTAATGTTCAAGTCACTAAGTCACTAAGTCACTAAGGTTCAGCGCAGGGTACTGGGCGGAGGCTAGTAACAGTCACTAAGGTTCAGGGCAGGGTACTGGGCGGAGGCTAGTAACAGTCACTAAGGTTCAGGGCAGGGTACTGGGTGGAGGCTAGTAACAGTCACTAAGGTTCAGGGCAGGGTACTGGGCGGAGGCTAGTAACAGTCACTTAGTATCAGGGCAGGGTACTGGGCGGAGGCTGGCTGGTGGTGACTATTTAACAGTCTGATGACCTTGAGATAGAAGCTGTTTTTTAGTCTCTAGGTTCCAACTTTGATGCACCTGTACTGTCTCTGCCTTCTAGATGTTAGCGGGGGAACAGGCAGTGGCTCGGGTGGCTGAGGTCCTTGATGATCTTCTAGATGGTAGTGGGTTGAACAGGCCGTGGCTCGGGTGGCTGAGGTCCTTGATGATCTTCTAGATGGTAGTGGGTTGAACAGGCCGTGGCTCGGGTGGCTGAGGTCCTCAATGATCTTCTAGGTGTTAGCGGGTTGAACGGGCCATGGCTCGGGTGGCTGAGGTCCTTGATGATCTTCTAGATGGTAGTGGGTTGAACAGGCCGTGGCTCGGGTGGCTGAGGTCCTTGATGATCTTCTAGGTGGTAGCAGGGTGAACAGGCCGTGGCTCGGGTGGCTGAGGTCCTTGATGATCTTCTAGGTGGTAGCGGGTTGAACAGGCCGTGGCTCGGGTGGCTGAGGTCCTTGATGATCTTCTAGGTGTTAGCGGGGTGAACAGGCCGTGGCTCGGGTGGCTGAGGTCCTTGATGATCTTCTAGGTGGTAGCAGAGTGAACAGGCCGTGGCTCGGGTAGCTGAGGTTCTTGATGATCTTCTTGGCCTTGCTGTGACACTGGGTGATGTAGATGTCCTGGAGGGCAGGCAGTGTGCCCCCGATGATGCGTTGGGCTGACCTCACCACAGGATGCTCTCAATGGTGCATTTGTAGAAGTTTGTGAGGGTCTTACCCCACACTACTACTGACTGTAACTGGAAACCCCACATTACTACTGACTGTTACTGAATACCCCACATTACTGAATACCCCACATTACTGAATACCCCACATTACTGAATACCCCACATTACTGAATATCCCACATTACTGAATACCCCACATTACTGAATACTCCACATTACTGAATACCCCACATTACTGAATACCCCACATTACTGAATACCCCACATTACTGAATACCCCACATTACTGAATACCCCACATTACTGAATACCCCACATTACTGAATACCCCACATTACTGAATACCCCACATTACTGAATATCCCACATTACTGAATACCCCACATTACTGAATACCCCACATTACTGAATACCCCACATTACTACTGACTGTTACTGAATACCCCACATTACTGAATACCCCACATTACTACTGACTGTTACTGAATACCCCACATTACTACTGACTGTTACTGGATACCCCACATTACTGAATACCCCACATTACTGAATACCCCACATTACTACTGGCTGTTACTGAATACCCCACATTACTGAATACCCCACATTACTGAATACCCCATATTACTACTGACTGTTACTGCATACCCCACATTACTACTGACTGTTACTGAATACCCCACATTACTGAATACCCCACATTACTGAATACCCCACATTACTACTGACTGTTACTGAATACCCCACATTACTGAATACCCCACATTACTGAATACCCCACATTACTACTGACTGTTACTGAATACCCCACATTACTACTGACTGTTACTGAATACCCCACATTACTGAATACCCCACATTACTACTGACTGTTACTGAATACCCCACATTACTACTGACTGTTACTGAATACCCCACATTACTGAATACCCCACATTACTGAATACCCCACATTACTAATGGCTGTTACTGAATACCCCACAGTACTACTGACTGTTACTGTATACCCCACATTACTACTGGCTGTTACTGAATACCCCACATTACTGAATACCCCACATTACTAATGGCTGTTACTGAATACCCCACATTACTAATGGCTGTTACTGAATACCCCACATTACTGAATACCCCACATTACTAATGGCTGTTACTGAATACCCCACATTACTAATGGCTGTTACTGAATACCCCACATTACTACTGACTGTTACTGAATACCCCACATTACTGAATACCCCACATTACTACTGACTGATACTGAATACCCCACATTACCACTGACTGTTACTGAATACCCCACATTACTACTGACTGTTACTGAATACCCCACATTACTGAATACCCCACATTACTACTGACTGTTACTGAATACCCCACATTACTACTGACTGTTACTGAATACCCCACATTACTGAATACCCCACATTACTTCTGACTGTTACTGAATACCCCACATTACTTCTGACTGTTACTGAATACCCCACATTACTACTGGCTGTTACTGAATACCCCACATTACTGAATACCCCACATTACTACTGACTGTTACTGATTATCCTACATTACTACTGACTGTTACTGAATACCCCACATTACTGAATACCCCACATTACTGAATACCCCACATTACTGAATACCCCACATTACTGAATACCCCACATTACTGAATACCCCACATTACTACTGACTGTTACTGAATACCCCACATTACTGAATACCCCACATTACTACTGACTGTTACTGAATATCCTACATTACTAAGTGGTCTCTGACTCCCTTCACCAAGGCCATTAGGATTGATTAGTGTGTGTGATGGGAACACCGCAAGGTTAAGGCAGCACGCTCTGACAGTATGAGAGAGGATGAGAGTATGAGTGAGGAGAGAGAGAGAAGGGGAGGGAGAGAGAAGGGGAGGGGCGGAGAGGGGAGAGGCGGGGAGGGGCGGGAAGAGGCGGAGAGGTGCGGGGAGGGGTGGGAAGAGGTGGAGAGGTGCGGGGAGGGGAGGAGAGAGGCGGGGCATGGTAAACAATACTATGATTGAGATTTCACAATGGAGTTACAGTTAGAACCCTGATGTCATTCTAAATGTCACCCTGTTCCCTCTATAGTTCATTACTATTGCCCAATGCCCTATGGGCCTGGTCAAGAGAAGTGTGCTTCATAGGGAAAAGGGTGCCATTTGTTCCTCTGTACCGGACTGGCAGCATCATGTCATTGCAGATACTGTACAGTACAATAGAGAGAAAACTAAGGCTTGGTACTCAAACGTGCACACATAAATACACACGCACGGGCACACACACACACACACACACACACACACACACACACACACACACACACACACACACACACACACACACACACACACACACAGCTGGCTTGGTACAGACAGGACACTCTGCTAGCCATGACGCCATATCTGATAAATTACTTCCATTCGAGGCTTTCATTATCAGACCCAAACAAACGCTTTCGTGAACTCCTTTACACTCCTCCCCCTCTACCCCCCCCACCCTGAACAGCATGCTGTTATGAGTCCATAGGCTAGGGTTAACACCCCTCCCCCTCTACCCCCACCCTGAACAGCATGCTGTTATGAGTCCATAGGCTAGGGTTAACACTCCTCCCCCCCCCACCCTGAACAGCATGTTGTTATGAGTCCATAGGCTAGGGTTTACACTCCCCCCCCCCCACCCCCACCCTGAACAGCATGTTGTTATGAGTCCATAGGCTAGGGTTTACACTCCCCCCCCCCACCCCCCACCCTGAACAGCATGTTGTTATGAGTCCATAGGCTAGGGTTAACACTCCTCCCCCTACCACCCCCCCCACCCTGAACAGCATGCTGTTATGAGTCCATAGGCTAGGGTTTACACTCCTCCCCCTCTACCCCCCCCCACCCTGAACAGCATGTTGTTATGAGTCCATAGGCTAGGGTTAACACTCCACCCCCTCCCCCACCCCCACCCTGAACAGCATGCTGTTATGAGTCCATAGGCTAGGGTTTACACTCCCCCCCCCCCACCCCCACCCTGAACAGCATGCTGTTATGAGTCCATAGGCTAGGGTTTACACTCCCCCCCCCCCCACCCCCCCCCACCCTGAACAGCATGCTGTTATGAGTCCATAGGCTAGGGTTTACACTCCTCCCCCTCTACCCCCCACCCCCACCCTGAACAGCATGCTGTTATGAGTCCATAGGCTAGGGTTTACACTCCACCCCCCACCCCCCCACCCTGAACAGCATGCTGTTATGAGTCCATAGGCTAGGGTTTACACTCCACCCCCCACCCCCCACCCTGAACAGCATGTTGTTATGAGTCCATAGGCTAGGGTTTACACTCCACCCCCCCCACCCCCCACCCTGAACAGCATGCTGTTATGAGTCCATAGGCTAGGGTTTACACTCCCCCCCCCACCCCCCACCCTGAACAGCATGTTGTTATGAGTCCATAGGCTAGGGTTTACACTCCCCCCCCACCCCCACCCTGAACAGCATGTTGTTATGAGTCCATAGGCTAGGGTTAACACTCCTCCCCCTCTACCCCCCCCCCACCCTGAACAGCATGCTGTTATGAGTCCATAGGCTAGGGTTAACACTCCCCCCCCTCTACCCCCCCCACCCTGAACAGCATGCTGTTATGAGTCCATAGGCTAGGGTTTACACTCCACCCCCTCTACCCCCCCACCCCCACCCTGAACAGCATGCTGTTATGAGTCCATAGGCTAGGGTTTACACTCCCCCCCCCCCCCACCCTGAACAGCATGCTGTTATGAGTCCATAGGCTAGGGTTTACACTCCCCCCCCCCCACCCCCACCCTGAACAGCATGCTGTTATGAGTCCATAGGCTAGGGTTTACACTCCTCCCCCTCTACCCCCACCCCCACCCTGAACAGCATGCTGTTATGAGTCCATAGGCTAGGGTTTACACTCCACCCCCCCCCCACCCCCCACCCTGAACAGCATGTTGTTATGAGTCCATAGGCTAGGGTTTACACTCCACCCCCCCCCCACCCCCCACCCTGAACAGCATGCTGTTATGAGTCCATAGGCTAGGGTTTACACTCCCCCCCCCCACCCCCCACCCTGAACAGCATGTTGTTATGAGTCCATAGGCTAGGGTTAACACTCCCCCCCCCTCTACCCCCCACCCTGAACAGCACGCTGTTATGAGTCCATAGGCTAGGGTTAACACCCCTCCCCCTCTACCCCCCACCCTGAACAGCATGCTGTTATGAGTCCATAGGCTAGGGTTTACACTCCACCCCTCTACCCCCCACCCCACCCTGAACAGCATGTTGTTATGAGTCCATAGGCTAGGGTTTACACTCCTCCCCCTCTACCCCACCCCCACCCTGAACAGCATGTTGTTATGAGTCCATAGGCTAGGGTTAACACTCCTCCCCCTCTACCCCCCCCCCCACCCTGAACAGCATGTTGTTATGAGTCCATAGGCTAGGGTTTACACTCCTCCCCCTCTACCCCCCCCCACCCTGAACAGCATGTTGTTATGAGTCCATAGGCTAGGGTTTACACTCCACCCCCCCCCCCCCCACCCTGAACAGCATGCTGTTATGAGTCCATAGGCTAGGGTTTACACTCCACCCCCCCACCCCCACCCTGAACAGCACGCTGTTATGAGTCCATAGGCTAGGGTTTACACTCCACCCCCCCCCCACCCTGAACAGCATGCTGTTATGAGTCCATAGGCTAGGGTTTACACTCCACCCCCCCCACCCCCCACCCTGAACAGCACGCTGTTATGAGTCCATAGGCTAGGGTTAACACTCCTCCCCCTCTACCCCCCCCCACCCTGAACAGCATGCTGTTATGAGTCCATAGGCTAGGGTTAACACTCCTCCCCCTCTACCCCCCCACCCTGAACAGCATGTTGTTATGAGTCCATAGGCTAGGGTTTACACTCCCCCTCTCTACCCCCCCCCCACCCTGAACAGCATGCTGTTATGAGTCCATAGGCTAGGGTTAACACTCCCCCCCCCACCCCCACCCTGAACAGCATGTTGTTATGAGTCCATAGGCTAGGGTTAACACTCCTCCCCCTCTATCCCCCCCCCCCCACCCTGAACAGCATGTTGTTATGAGTCCATAGGCTAGGGTTAACACTCCACCCCCTCTACCCCCCCCCCACCCTGAACAGCATGTTGTTATGAGTCCATAGGCTAGGGTTAACACTCCCCCCACCCCCCACCCTGAACAGCATGTTGTTATGAGTCCATAGGCTAGGGTTAACACTCCTCCCCCTCTACCCCCCACCCTGAACAGCATGCTGTTATGAGTCCATAGGCTAGGGTTTACACTCCTCCCCCTCTACCCCCCACCCTGAACAGCATGCTGTTATGAGTCCATAGGCTAGGGTTTACACTCCACCCCCCCCACCCCCCACCCTGAACAGCATGCTGTTATGAGTCCATAGGCTAGGGTTAACACTCCTCCCCCTCTACCCCCCCCCCCACCCTGAACAGCATGCTGTTATGAGTCCATAGGCTAGGGTTAACACTCCTCCCCCTCTACCCCCCCCCCCACCCTGAACAGCATGTTGTTATGAGTCCATAGGCTAGGGTTAACACTCCACCCCCCCCCACCCTGAACAGCATGTTGTTATGAGTCCATAGGCTAGGGTTTACACTCCCCCCCCCACCCCCACCCTGAACAGCATGCTGTTATGAGTCCATAGGCTAGGGTTAACACTCCACCCCCCCCCACCCCCCACCCTGAACAGCATGTTGTTATGAGTCCATGGCTAGGGTTAACACTCCTCCCCCTCTACCCCCCACCCCCACCCTGAACAGCATGCTGTTATGAGTCCATAGGCTAGGGTTAACACTCCTCCCCCTACTACCCCCCCCACCCTGAACAGCATGCTGTTATGAGTCCATAGGCTAGGGTTTACACTCCACCCCCCCCACCCCCCACCCTGAACAGCACGCTGTTATGAGTCCATAGGCTAGGGTTAACACTCCACCCCCTCTACCCCCCCCACCCTGAACAGCATGCTGTTATGAGTCCATAGGCTAGGGTTTACACTCCTCCCCCTCTACCCCCCACCCTGAACAGCATGCTGTTATGAGTCCACAGGCTAGGGTTAACACTCCTCCCCCTCTACCCCCCCCCCCACCCTGAACAGCATGTTGTTATGAGTCCATAGGCTAGGGTTTACACTCCACCCCCCACCCCCACCCTGAACAGCATGCTGTTATGAGTCCACAGGCTAGGGTTAACACTCCTCCCCCTCTACCCCCCTACCCCCCCCCACCCTGAACAGCATGTTGTTATGAGTCCATAGGCTAGGGTTAACACTCCTCCCCCTCTACCCCCCCACCCTGAACAGCATGCTGTTATGAGTCCATAGGCTAGGGTTAACACTCCCCCCCCCCCACCCTGAACAGCATGCTGTTATGAGTCCATAGGCTAGGGTTAACACTCCTCCCCCTCTACCCCCACCCCCACCCTGAACAGCATGCTGTTATGAGTCCATAGGCTAGGGTTAACACTCCTCCCCCTCTACCCCCCCCCACCCTGAACAGCATGCTGTTATGAGTCCATAGGCTAGGGTTAACACTCCTCCCCCTCTACCCCCCACCCCCACCCTGAACAGCATGTTGTTATGAGTCCATAGGCTAGGGTTTACACTCCACCCCCTCTCCCCCCACCCTGAACAGCATGTTGTTATGAGTCCACAGGCTAGGGTTAACACTCCTCCCCCTCTACCCCCCCCCACCCTGAACAGCATGTTGTTATGAGTCCATAGGCTAGGGTTAACACTCCCCCCCCCCACCCTGAACAGCATGTTTTTATGAGTCCATAGGCTAGGGTTAACACTCCTCCCCCTCTACCCCCACCCTGAACAGCATGTTGTTATGAGTCCATAGGCTAGGGTTAACACTCCTCCCCCTACCCCCCCCCCCCACCCCCCACCCTGAACAGCATGCTGTTATGAGTCCATAGGCTAGGGTTTACACTCCACCCCCCCCACCCCCCCACCCTGAACAGCATGCTGTTATGAGTCCATAGGCTAGGGTTTACACCCCCCCCCACCCCCCCACCCTGAACAGCATGCTGTTATGAGTCCATAGGCTAGGGTTTACACTCCACCCCCCCCACCCCCCCACCCTGAACAGCATGTTGTTATGAGTCCATAGGCTAGGGTTTACACTCCCCCCCCCCCACCCCCCACCCTGAACAGCATGCTGTTATGAGTCCATAGGCTAGGGTTTACACTCCCCCCCCCCCACCCCCCACCCTGAACAGCATGTTGTTATGAGTCCATAGGCTAGGGTTAACACTCCACCCCCCACCCCCCACCCTGAACAGCACGCTGTTATGAGTCCATAGGCTAGGGTTAACACCCCCTCCCCCTCTACCCCCCCCACCCTGAACAGCATGCTGTTATGAGTCCATAGGCTAGGGTTTACACTCCTCCCCCTCTACCCCCCCACCCTGAACAGCATGTTGTTATGAGTCCACAGGCTAGGGTTAACACCCCTCCCCCTCTACCCCCCCACCCTGAACAGCATGCTGTTATGAGTCCATAGGCTAGGGTTAACACTCCTCCCCCTCTACCCCCCACCCCCCACCCTGAACAGCATGCTGTTATGAGTCCATAGGCTAGGGTTTACACTCCCCCCCTCTACCCCCACCCTGAACAGCATGTTGTTATGAGTCCATAGGCTAGGGTTTACACTCCTCCCCCTCTACCCCCCCCCCCACCCTGAACAGCATGTTGTTATGAGTCCATAGGCTAGGGTTTACACTCCTCCCCCTCTCTACCCCCCCACCCTGAACAGCATGTTGTTATGAGTCCATAGGCTAGGGTTAACACTCCTCCCCTCTACCCCCCCCCACCCTGAACAGCATGTTGTTATGAGTCCATAGGCTAGGGTTAACACTCCTCCCCCTCTACCCCCCCCCCACCCTGAACAGCATGCTGTTATGAGTCCATAGGCTAGGGTTAACACTCCACCCCCCCACCCCCACCCTGAACAGCATGCTGTTATGAGTCCATAGGCTAGGGTTTACACTCCACCCCCCACCCCCCACCCTGAACAGCACGCTGTTATGAGTCCATAGGCTAGGGTTAACACTCCTCCCCCTCTACCCCCCCACCCTGAACAGCATGCTGTTATGAGTCCATAGGCTAGGGTTAACACTCCTCCCCTCTACCCCCCCCCCCCACCCTGAACAGCATGTTGTTATGAGTCCATAGGCTAGGGTTTACACTCCCCCCCTCTCTACCCCCCCCCCACCCTGAACAGCATGTTGTTATGAGTCCATAGGCTAGGGTTAACACTCCTCCCCCTCTACCCCCACCCTGAACAGCATGTTGTTATGAGTCCATAGGCTAGGGTTAACACTCCTCCCCCTCTACCCCCCCCCCCCACCCTGAACAGCATGTTGTTATGAGTCCATAGGCTAGGGTTTACACTCCACCCCCCCCCCCCACCCCCCACCCTGAACAGCATGCTGTTATGAGTCCATAGGCTAGGGTTTACACTCCACCCCCCCACCCCCACCCTGAACAGCACGCTGTTATGAGTCCATAGGCTAGGGTTAACACTCCTCCCCTCTACCCCCCCACCCTGAACAGCATGCTGTTATGAGTCCATAGGCTAGGGTTAACACTCCCCTCCCCCTCCCCCCCCCACCCTGAACAGCATGTTGTTATGAGTCCATAGGCTAGGGTTTACACTCCCCCCTCTCTACCCCCCCCACCCTGAACAGCATGTTGTTATGAGTCCATAGGCTAGGGTTAACACTCCTCCCCCTCTACCCCCCCACCCTGAACAGCATGTTGTTATGAGTCCATAGGCTAGGGTTAACACTCCTCCCCCTCTGCCCCCCCACCCTGAACAGCATGTTGTTATGAGTCCATAGGCTAGGGTTTACACTCCTCCCCCTCTACCCCCCCACCCTGAACAGCATGCTGTTATGAGTCCATAGGCTAGGGTTAACACTCCCCCTCTACCCCCCCACCCTGAACAGCATGTTGTTATGAGTCCATAGGCTAGGGTTTACACTCCACCCCCCCACCCCCACCCTGAACAGCATGTTGTTATGAGTCCATAGGCTAGGGTTAACACTCCCCCCCCCCCCACCCCCACCCTGAACAGCATGTTGTTATGAGTCCATAGAATAGGGTTAACACTCCTCCCCCTCTACCCCCCCCACCCTGAACAGCATGCTGTTATGAGTCCATAGGCTAGGGTTAACACTCCACCCCCCCCCACCCCCCACCCTGAACAGCATGCTGTTATGAGTCCATAGGCTAGGGTTAACACTCCACCCCCCCCCACCCCCACCCTGAACAGCATGTTGTTATGAGTCCATAGGCTAGGGTTAACACTCCTCCCCCTCTACCCCCCACCCCCACCCTGAACAGCATGCTGTTATGAGTCCATAGGCTAGGGTTTACACTCCACCCCCCCACCCCCCCCCACCCTGAACAGCATGCTGTTATGAGTCCATAGGCTAGGGTTTACACTCCCCCCCCCCCACCCCCCACCCTGAACAGCATGCTGTTATGAGTCCATAGGCTAGGGTTTACACTCCACCCCCCCCCCCCACCCTGAACAGCATGTTGTTATGAGTCCATAGGCTAGGGTTTACACTCCACCCCCCCCCCCCCCACCCTGAACAGCATGTTGTTATGAGTCCATAGGCTAGGGTTTACACTCCACCCCCCCCCCACCCCCACCCTGAACAGCATGCTGTTATGAGTCCATAGGCTAGGGTTTACACTCCCCCCCCCCCCCCCACCCTGAACAGCATGTTGTTATGAGTCCATAGGCTAGGGTTAACACTCCTCCCCCTCTACCCCCCACCCCCACCCTGAACAGCATGCTGTTATGAGTCCATAGGCTAGGGTTTACACTCCACCCCCCCCCCCCACCCTGAACAGCACGCTGTTATGAGTCCATAGGCTAGGGTTAACACTCCTCCCCCTCTACCCCCCCCCCACCCTGAACAGCATGCTGTTATGAGTCCATAGGCTAGGGTTAACACTCCTCCCCCTCTACCCCCCACCCCCACCCTGAACAGCATGTTGTTATGAGTCCATAGGCTAGGGTTAACACTCCACCCCCCCCACCCCCCACCCTGAACAGCATGTTGTTATGAGTCCATAGGCTAGGGTTAACACTCCACCCCCTCTACCCCCCCCCACCCTGAACAGCATGCTGTTATGAGTCCATAGGCTAGGGTTAACACTCCACCCCCTCCCCCCCCACCCTGAACAGCATGCTGTTATGAGTCCATAGGCTAGGGTTAACACTCCTCCCCCTCTACCCCCCCCACCCTGAACGGCATGTTGTTATGAGTCCACAGGCTAGGGTTAACACTCCTCCCCCTCTACCCCCCCCCCCCCCCCCACCCTGAACAGCACGCTGTTATGAGTCCATAGGCTAGGGTTTACACTCCACCCCCCCCCCCACCCCCCACCCTGAACAGCACGCTGTTATGAGTCCATAGGCTAGGGTTAACACTCCTCCCCCTCTACCCCCCTCACCCTGAACAGCATGCTGTTATGAGTCCATAGGCTAGGGTTAACACTCCTCCCCCTCTACCCCCCCCCCCACCCTGAACAGCATGTTGTTATGAGTCCATAGGCTAGGGTTAACACTCCTCCCCTCTACCCCCCCCACCCTGAACAGCATGTTGTTATGAGTCCATAGGCTAGGGTTTACACTCCTCCCCCTCTACCCCCCCCACCCTGAACAGCATGCTGTTATGAGTCCATAGGCTAGGGTTAACACTCCTCCCCCTCTACCCCCCCCCCCCACCCTGAACAGCATGTTGTTATGAGTCCATAGGCTAGGGTTAACACTCCACCCCCTCACCCCCCCCCCACCCTGAACAGCATGTTGTTATGAGTCCATAGGCTAGGGTTAACACTCCCCCCCCACCCCCCACCCTGAACAGCATGTTGTTATGAGTCCATAGGCTAGGGTTAACACTCCACCCCCTCTACCCCCCACCCTGAACAGCATGTTGTTATGAGTCCATAGGCTAGGGTTAACACTCCCCCCCCCACCCCCCACCCTGAACAGCATGTTGTTATGAGTCCATAGGCTAGGGTTAACACTCCTCCCCCTCTACCCCCCCCCACCCTGAACAGCATGCTGTTATGAGTCCATAGGCTAGGGTTTACACTCCTCCCCCTCTACCCCCCCCCACCCTGAACAGCATGCTGTTATGAGTCCATAGGCTAGGGTTAACACTCCTCCCCCTCTACCCCCCCACCCCCACCCTGAACAGCATGTTGTTATGAGTCCATAGGCTAGGGTTAACACTCCACCCCCCCCCCCCCACCCCCACCCTGAACAGCATGCTGTTATGAGTCCATAGGCTAGGGTTAACACTCCACCCCCCCCCCCCACCCCCACCCTGAACAGCATGTTGTTATGAGTCCATAGGCTAGGGTTAACACTCCTCCCCCTCTACCCCCCCCCCCACCCTGAACAGCATGCTGTTATGAGTCCATAGGCTAGGGTTTACACTCCACCCCCCCCCCCCCCCCACCCTGAACAGCACGCTGTTATGAGTCCATAGGCTAGGGTTAACACTCCTCCCCCTCTACCCCCCCCCACCCTGAACAGCATGCTGTTATGAGTCCATAGGCTAGGGTTAACACTCCTCCCCCTCTACCCCCCACCCCCACCCTGAACAGCATGTTGTTATGAGTCCATAGGCTAGGGTTAACACTCCACCCCCCACCCCCCACCCTGAACAGCATGTTGTTATGAGTCCATAGGCTAGGGTTAACACTCCACCCCCTCCCCCCCCCCACCCTGAACAGCATGCTGTTATGAGTCCATAGGCTAGGGTTAACACTCCACCCCCTCTACCCCCCCACCCTGAACAGCATGCTGTTATGAGTCCATAGGCTAGGGTTAACACTCCTCCCCCTCTACCCCCCACCCTGAACGGCATGTTGTTATGAGTCCACAGGCTAGGGTTAACACTCCTCCCCCTCTACCCCCCACCCCCACCCTGAACAGCACGCTGTTATGAGTCCATAGGCTAGGGTTTACACTCCACCCCCCACACCCCCACCCTGAACAGCACGCTGTTATGAGTCCATAGGCTAGGGTTAACACTCCTCCCCTCTACCCCCCACCCTGAACAGCATGCTGTTATGAGTCCATAGGCTAGGGTTAACACTCCTCCCCCCTCCCCCCCACCCTGAACAGCATGTTGTTATGAGTCCATAGGCTAGGGTTAACACTCCTCCCCTCTACCCCCCACCCTGAACAGCATGTTGTTATGAGTCCATAGGCTAGGGTTTACACTCCTCCCCCTCTACCCCCCCCCCACCCTGAACAGCATGCTGTTATGAGTCCATAGGCTAGGGTTAACACTCCTCCCCCTCTACCCCCCCCCCACCCTGAACAGCATGTTGTTATGAGTCCATAGGCTAGGGTTAACACTCCACCCCCTCTACCCCCCCCCCCCACCCTGAACAGCATGTTGTTATGAGTCCATAGGCTAGGGTTAACACTCCCCCCCCCCCCCCCCCCCCCACCCTGAACAGCATGTTGTTATGAGTCCATAGGCTAGGGTTAACACTCCACCCCCTCTACCCCCCCCACCCTGAACAGCATGTTGTTATGAGTCCATAGGCTAGGGTTAACACTCCCCCCCCACCCCCCACCCTGAACAGCATGTTGTTATGAGTCCATAGGCTAGGGTTAACACTCCTCCCCCTCTACCCCCCCACCCTGAACAGCATGCTGTTATGAGTCCATAGGCTAGGGTTTACACTCCTCCCCCTCTACCCCCCCACCCTGAACAGCATGCTGTTATGAGTCCATAGGCTAGGGTTAACACTCCTCCCCTCTACCCCCCCCACCCCCCACCCTGAACAGCATGTTGTTATGAGTCCATAGGCTAGGGTTAACACTCCACCCCTCTACCCCCACCCTGAACAGCATGTTGTTATGAGTCCATAGGCTAGGGTTAACACTCCCCCCCCCCACCCCCCACCCTGAACAGCATGTTGTTATGAGTCCATAGGCTAGGGTTAACACTCCTCCCCCTCTACCCCCCCACCCTGAACAGCATGCTGTTATGAGTCCATAGGCTAGGGTTAACACTCCACCCCCCCCCCCCCACCCCCCACCCTGAACAGCATGTTGTTATGAGTCCATAGGCTAGGGTTTACACTCCACCCCCCCCCCCCACCCTGAACAGCACGCTGTTATGAGTCCATAGGCTAGGGTTAACACTCCTCCCCCTCTACCCCCACCCCCACCCTGAACAGCATGCTGTTATGAGTCCATAGGCTAGGGTTTACACTCCACCCCCCCACCCCCACCCTGAACAGCACGCTGTTATGAGTCCATAGGCTAGGGTTAACACTCCTCCCCCTCTACCCCCCCCCCCACCCTGAACAGCATGCTGTTATGAGTCCATAGGCTAGGGTTAACACTCCCCCCTCTACCCCCCCCCCCACCCTGAACAGCATGTTGTTATGAGTCCATAGGCTAGGGTTTACACTCCACCCCCCCCACCCCCCACCCTGAACAGCATGTTGTTATGAGTCCATAGGCTAGGGTTAACACTCCCCCCCCCCCACCCCCCACCCTGAACAGCATGTTGTTATGAGTCCATAGGCTAGGGTTAACACTCCTCCCCCTCTACCCCCCACCCTGAACAGCACGCTGTTATGAGTCCATAGGCTAGGGTTAACACTCCTCCCCCTCTACCCCCCACCCTGAACAGCATGCTGTTATGAGTCCATAGGCTAGGGTTAACACTCCCCCCCACCCTGAACAGCATGCTGTTATGAGTCCATAGGCTAGGGTTAACACTCCACCCCCCCCCACCCCCCACCCTGAACAGCATGCTGTTATGAGTCCATAGGCTAGGGTTTACACTCCACCCCCCACCCCCCACCCTGAACAGCATGCTGTTATGAGTCCATAGGCTAGGGTTTACACTCCCCCCCCCCCCACCCTGAACAGCATGTTGTTATGAGTCCATAGGCTAGGGTTAACACTCCCCCCCCCCCCACCCCCACCCTGAACAGCATGTTGTTATGAGTCCATAGGCTAGGGTTAACACTCCTCCCCCTCTACCCTCCCCCACCCTGAACAGCATGCTGTTATGAGTCCATAGGCTAGGGTTTACACTCCTCCCCCTCCCCCCCCCCCACCCTGAACAGCATGCTGTTATGAGTCCATAGGCTAGGGTTAACACTCCTCCCCCTCTACCCCCCCCCCCCCCACCCCCACCCTGAACAGCATGTTGTTATGAGTCCATAGGCTAGGTTAACACTCCACCCCCTCTACCCCCCCCACCCTGAACAGCATGTTGTTATGAGTCCATAGGCTAGGGTTAACACTCCCCCCCCCCACCCCCCACCCTGAACAGCATGTTGTTATGAGTCCATAGGCTAGGGTTAACACTCCTCCCCCTCTACCCCCCCCCCACCCTGAACAGCATGCTGTTATGAGTCCATAGGCTAGGGTTAACACTCCACCCCCCCCCCCCCCCACCCCCACCCTGAACAGCATGTTGTTATGAGTCCATAGGCTAGGGTTTACACTCCACCCCCCCCCACCCCCCACCCTGAACAGCACGCTGTTATGAGTCCATAGGCTAGGGTTAACACTCCTCCCCCTCTACCCCCCACCCCCCACCCTGAACAGCATGCTGTTATGAGTCCATAGGCTAGGGTTTACACTCCACCCCCCCCACCCCCCACCCTGAACAGCACGCTGTTATGAGTCCATAGGCTAGGGTTAACACTCCTCCCCCTCTACCCCCCCCACCCTGAACAGCATGCTGTTATGAGTCCATAGGCTAGGGTTAACACTCCCCCCCCTCCCCCCCCCCCACCCTGAACAGCATGTTGTTATGAGTCCATAGGCTAGGGTTTACACTCCCCCCCCCACCCCCCACCCTGAACAGCATGTTGTTATGAGTCCATAGGCTAGGGTTAACACTCCACCCCCCCCCACCCCCCACCCTGAACAGCATGTTGTTATGAGTCCATAGGCTAGGGTTAACACTCCTCCCCCTCTACCCCCGCCCCCACCCTGAACAGCACGCTGTTATGAGTCCATAGGCTAGGGTTAACACTCCTCCCCCTCTACCCCCCCCACCCTGAACAGCATGCTGTTATGAGTCCATAGGCTAGGGTTAACACTCCCCCCACCCTGAACAGCATGCTGTTATGAGTCCATAGGCTAGGGTTAACACTCCACCCCCTCCCCACCCCCCACCCTGAACAGCATGCTGTTATGAGTCCATAGGCTAGGGTTTACACTCCACCCCCCCACCCCCCACCCTGAACAGCATGCTGTTATGAGTCCATAGGCTAGGGTTTACACTCCCCCCCCCACCCTGAACAGCATGCTGTTATGAGTCCATAGGCTAGGGTTAACACTCCTTCCCCTCTACCCCCCCCCCCACCCTGAACAGCATGCTGTTATGAGTCCATAGGCTAGGGTTAACACTCCTTCCCCTCTACCCCCCCCCCCCACCCTGAACAGCATGCTGTTATGAGTCCATAGGCTAGGGTTTACACTCCACCCCCCCCACCCCCACCCTGAACAGCATGCTGTTATGAGTCCATAGGCTAGGGTTAACACTCCACCCCCCCCCCCCCCCACCCTGAACAGCATGTTGTTATGAGTCCATAGGCTAGGGTTAACACTCCTCCCCCTCTACCCCCCACCCCCATCCTGAACAGCATGCTGTTATGAGTCCATAGGCTAGGGTTTACACTCCACCCCCCCCCACCCCCACCCTGAACAGCACGCTGTTATGAGTCCATAGGCTAGGGTTAACACTCCTCCCCCTCTACCCCCCCCCCCCCCCACCCTGAACAGCATGCTGTTATGAGTCCATAGGCTAGGGTTAACACTCCCCCCCTCTACCCCCCCCCCCACCCTGAACAGCATGTTGTTATGAGTCCATAGGCTAGGGTTTACACTCCACCCCCCACCCCCACCCTGAACAGCATGTTGTTATGAGTCCATAGGCTAGGGTTAACACTCCACCCCCCCACCCCCCACCCTGAACAGCATGTTGTTATGAGTCCATAGGCTAGGGTTAACACTCCACCCCCTCTACCCCCCCACCCTGAACAGCATGCTGTTATGAGTCCATAGGCTAGGGTTAACACTCCACCCCCCCCCCCACCCCCCACCCTGAACAGCATGCTGTTATGAGTCCATAGGCTAGGGTTTACACTCCCCCCCACCCCCCACCCTGAACAGCATGTTGTTATGAGTCCACAGGCTAGGGTTAACACTCCTCCCCCTCCCCCCCCCCCCCCACCCTGAACAGGATGCTGTTATGAGTCCACAGGCTAGGGTTAACACTCCTCCCCTCTACCCCCCCCCCACCCTGAACAGCATGTTGTTATGAGTCCACAGGCTAGGGTTAACACTCCTCCCTACCCCCCACCCCCCACCCTGAACAGCATGCTGTTATGAGTCCATAGGCTAGGGTTTACACTCCACCCCCTCTACCCCCCCCACCCTGAACAGCATGTTGTTATGAGTCCACAGGCTAGGGTTAACACTCCTCCCCTCTACCCCCCACCCTGAACAGCATGTTGTTATGAGTCCATAGGCTAGGGTTAACACTCCCCCCACCCTGAACAGGATGCTGTTATGAGTCCATAGGCTAGGGTTAACACTCCTCCCCCTCTACCCCCCACCCCCCACCCTGAACAGCATGCTGTTATGAGTCCATAGGCTAGGGTTTACACTCCACCCCTCTACCCCCCCCCACCCTGAACAGCATGTTGTTATGAGTCCACAGGCTAGGGTTAACACTCCTCCCCCTCTACCCCCCACCCTGAACAGCATGTTGTTATGAGTCCATAGGCTAGGGTTAACACTCCCCCCCCCCCCACCCTGAACAGCATGTTGTTATGAGTCCATAGGCTAGGGTTAACACTCCTCCCCCTCTACCCCCCCACCCCCCACCCTGAACAGCATGTTGTTATGAGTCCACAGGCTAGGGTTTACACTCCACCCCCCCCACCCTGAACAGCATGCTGTTATGAGTCCATAGGCTAGGGTTAACACTCCCCCCCACCCTGAACAGCATGCTGTTATGAGTCCATAGGCTAGGGTTAACACTCCTCCCCCTCTACCCCCCCCACCCTGAACAGCACGCTGTTATGAGTCCATAGGCTAGGGTTAACACTCCCCCCCCACCCTGAACAGCATGCTGTTATGAGTCCATAGGCTAGGGTTAACACTCCTCCCCCTCTACCCCCCCCACCCTGAACAGCATGCTGTTATGAGTCCATAGGCTAGGGTTAACACTCCTCCCCCTCTACCCCCCCCACCCCCACCCTGAACAGCATGTTGTTATGAGTCCACAGGCTAGGGTTTACACTCCACCCCCCCCCCCCCCACCCTGAACAGCATGCTGTTATGAGTCCATAGGCTAGGGTTAACACTCCCCCCCCCCCCACCCTGAACAGCATGCTGTTATGAGTCCATAGGCTAGGGTTAACACTCCTCCCCCTCTACCCCCCCCCCACCCTGAACAGCACGCTGTTATGAGTCCATAGGCTAGGGTTAACACTCCCCCCCCACCTGAACAGCATGCTGTTATGAGTCCATAGGCTAGGGTTAACACTCCTCCCCCTCTACCCCCCCCCACCCTGAACAGCATGCTGTTATGAGTCCATAGGCTAGGGTTAACACTCCTCCCCCTCTGCCCCCCCCCCACCCTGAACAGCATGTTGTTATGAGTCCATAGGCTAGGGTTAACACTCCTCCCCCTCTACCCCCCACCCTGAACAGCACGCTGTTATGAGTCCATAGGCTAGGGTTAACACTCCCCCCCCCCCACCCTGAACAGCATGTTGTTATGAGTCCATAGGCTAGGGTTAACACTCCTCCCCCTCTACCCCCCCCCCCCACCCTGAACAGCATGCTGTTATGAGTCCATAGGCTAGGGTTAACACTCCTCCCCCTCTACCCCCCACCCTGAACAGCATGTTGTTATGAGTCCATAGGCTAGGGTTAACACTCCTCCCCTCTACCCCCCCCACCCTGAACAGCACGCTGTTATGAGTCCATAGGCTAGGGTTAACACTCCCCCCACCCTGAACAGCATGTTGTTATGAGTCCATAGGCTAGGGTTAACACTCCTCCCCCTCTACCCCCCCCACCCCCCACCCTGAACAGCATGCTGTTATGAGTCCATAGGCTAGGGTTAACACTCCTCCCCCTCTACCCCCCCCACCCTGAACAGCATGCTGTTATGAGTCCATAGGCTAGGGTTAACACTCCACCCCCCCCCCCCACCCTGAACAGCATGTTGTTATGAGTCCACAGGCTAGGGTTTACACTCCACCCCCCACCCTGAACAGCATGCTGTTATGAGTCCATAGGCTAGGGTTAACACTCCACCCCCTCTACCCCCCACCCTGAACAGCACGCTGTTATGAGTCCATAGGCTAGGGTTAACACTCCCCCCCACCCTGAACAGCATGCTGTTATGAGTCCATAGGCTAGGGTTAACACTCCTCCCCCTCTACCCCCCACCCTGAACAGCATGCTGTTATGAGTCCATAGGCTAGGGTTAACACTCCTCCCCCTCTACCCCCCCCCCCCCCCCACCCTGAACAGCATGTTGTTATGAGTCCACAGGCTAGGGTTTACACTCCACCCCCCACCCTGAACAGCATGCTGTTATGAGTCCATAGGCTAGGGTTAACACTCCCCCCCCACCCTGAACAGCATGCTGTTATGAGTCCATAGGCTAGGGTTAACACTCCTCCCCCTCTACCCCCACCCTGAACAGCACGCTGTTATGAGTCCATAGGCTAGGGTTAACACTCCCCCCCCACCCTGAACAGCATGCTGTTATGAGTCCATAGGCTAGGGTTAACACTCCTCCACCTCTGCCCCCCACCCTGAACAGCATGCTGTTATGAGTCCATAGGCTAGGGTTAACACTCCTCCCCCTCTACCCCCCCCCACCCTGAACAGCATGTTGTTATGAGTCCATAGGCTAGGGTTAACACTCCTCCCCTCTACCCCCCCCCCCACCCTGAACAGCACGCTGTTATGAGTCCATAGGCTAGGGTTAACACTCCCCCCCCACCCTGAACAGCATGTTGTTATGAGTCCATAGGCTAGGGTTAACACTCCTCCTCCCCCTCTACCCCCCCCCACCCCCACCCTGAACAGCATGCTGTTATGAGTCCATAGGCTAGGGTTAACACTCCTCCCCCCTCTACCCCCCCCCCCCACCCTGAACAGCATGCTGTTATGAGTCCATAGGCTAGGGTTAACACTCCACCCCCACCCCCCACCCTGAACAGCATGTTGTTATGAGTCCATAGGCTAGGGTTTACCTCCACCCCCCACCCCCCCACCCTGAACAGCACGCTGTTATGAGTCCATAGGCTAGGGTTTACACTCCTCCCCCCCCCCCCCACCCTGAACAGCATGCTGTTATGAGTCCATAGGCTAGGGTTAACACTCCTCCCCCTCTACCCCCCCACCCTGAACAGCATGCTGTTATGAGTCCATAGGCTAGGGTTTACACTCAGCCCCCCCACCCTGAACAGCATGCTGTTATGAGTCCATAGGCTAGGGTTAACACTCCTCCCCCTCTACCCCCCACCCTGAACAGCATGCTGTTATGAGTCCATAGGCTAGGGTTAACACTCCTCCCCCTCTACCCCCCCCACCCTGAACAGCATGTTGTTATGAGTCCATAGGCTAGGGTTAACACTCCCCCCCCCCCCCCCACCCTGAACAGCATGCTGTTATGAGTCCATAGGCTAGGGTTAACACTCCCCCCACCCTGAACAGCATGTTGTTACCTAGGGTTAACCTCCCCTACCCCCCCACCCCCACCCTGAACAGCATGCTGTTATGAGTCCATAGGCTAGGGTTAACACTCCTCCCCCCTCTACCCCCCCACCCTGAACAGCATGCTGTTATGAGTCCATAGGCTAGGGTTAACACTCCACCCCCCCACCCCCCCACCCTGAACAGCATGTTGTTATGAGTCCACAGGCTAGGGTTTACACTCCACCCCCACCCTGAACAGCATGCTGTTATGAGTCCATAGGCTAGGGTTAACACTCCACCCCCTCTACCCCCCCCCCACCCTGAACAGCACGCTGTTATGAGTCCATAGGCTAGGGGTTAACACTCCCCCCACCCTGAACAGCATGCTGTTATGAGTCCATAGGCTAGGGTTAACACTCCTCCCCCTCTACCCCCACCCTGAACAGCATGCTGTTATGAGTCCATAGGCTAGGGTCTAACCCCCACCCTGAACAGCTATGAGTCCCCTTTACACTCCCCCCCCCCCCCACCCTGAACAGCATGTTGTTATGAGTCCATAGGCTAGGGTTAACACTCCCCACCCCCCTGAACAGCATGCAGGGTTAACACTCCTCCCCCACTACCCCCCCACCCTGAACCCTGAACAGCATGTTGTTATGAGTCCATAGGCTAGGGTTAACAACCCTCTACCCCCCCACCCTGAACAGCACGCTGTTATGAGTCCATAGGCTAGGGTTAACACCCCCACCCTGAACAGCATGTTGTTATGAGTCCATAGGCTAGGGTTAACACTCCTCCCCCTCTACCCCCCCCACCCCCACCCTGAACAGCATGCTGTTATGAGTCCATAGGCTAGGGTTAACACTCCTCCCCCCTCTACCCCCACCCTGAACAGCATGCTGTTATGAGTCCATAGGCTAGGGTTAACACTCCACCCCCCCCCCCCACCCCCACCCTGAACAGCATGTTGTTATGAGTCCATAGGCTAGGGTTTACACTCCACCCCCACCCCCACCCCTGAACAGCACGCTGTTATGAGTCCATAGGCTAGGGTTAACACTCCTCCCCCCTACCCCCCCCACCCTGAACAGCATGCTGTTATGAGTCCATAGGCTAGGGTTAACACTCCTCCCCTCTACCCCCCCCCACCCTGAACAGCATGCTGTTATGAGTCCATAGGCTAGGGTTTACACTCCAGCCCCCCCCCCCCCCACCCCCCCCACCCTGAACAGCACGCTGTTATGAGTCCATAGGCTAGGGTTAACACTCCTCCCCCTCTACCCCCCCACCCTGAACAGCATGTTGTTATGAGTCCATAGGCTAGGGTTAACACTCCTCCCCCTCTACCCCCACCCTGAACAGCATGCTGTTATGAGTCCATAGGCTAGGGTTAACACTCCCCCCTCTACCCCCCCCCCACCCTGAACAGCATGTTGTTATGAGTCCATAGGCTAGGGTTTACACTCCACCCCCCCCCACCCCCACCCTGAACAGCATGTTGTTATGAGTCCATAGGCTAGGGTTAACACTCCACCCCCCACCCCCACCCTGAACAGCATGTTGTTATGAGTCCATAGGCTAGGGTTAACACTCCTCCCCCTCTACCCCCCCCCCACCCTGAACAGCATGTTGTTATGAGTCCATAGGCTAGGGTTTACACTCCCTCCCCCCCCCACCCTGAACAGCATGTTGTTATGAGTCCATAGGCTAGGGTTAACACTCCTCCCCCTCCCCCCCACCCTGAACAGCATGTTGTTATGAGTCCATAGGCTAGGGTTAACACTCCTCCCCCTCTACCCCCCCCCCCACCCCCACCCTGAACAGCATGTTGTTATGAGTCCACAGGCTAGGGTTTACACTCCACCCCCCCCACCCTGAACAGCATGCTGTTATGAGTCCATAGGCTAGGGTTAACACTCCCCCCCCACCCTGAACAGCATGCTGTTATGAGTCCATAGGCTAGGGTTAACACTCCTCCCCCTACCCCCCACCCTGAACAGCACGCTGTTATGAGTCCATAGGCTAGGGTTAACACTCCCCCCCCACCCTGAACAGCATGCTGTTATGAGTCCATAGGCTAGGGTTAACACTCCTCCCCCTCTACCCCCCACCCTGAACAGCATGCTGTTATGAGTCCATAGGCTAGGGTTAACACCCCCCCCCCACCCTGAACAGCACGCTGTTATGAGTCCATAGGCTAGGGTTAACACTCCTCCCCCTCTACCCCCCCCCACCCTGAACAGCATGTTGTTATGAGTCCATAGGCTAGGGTTAACACTCCCCCCCCCCCCCACCTGAACAGCATGTTGTTATGAGTCCATAGGCTAGGGTTAACACTCCCCCCACCCTGAACAGCACGCTGTTATGAGTCCATAGGCTAGGGTTAACACTCCTCCCCTCTACCCCCCACCCTGAACAGCATGCTGTTATGAGTCCATAGGCTAGGTTAACACTCCCCCCACCCTGAACAGCACGCTGTTATGAGTCCATAGGCTAGGGTTAACACTCCTCCCCTCTACCCCCACCCTGAACAGCATGTTGTTATGAGTCCATAGGCTAGGGTTAACACTCCCCCCCCCACCTGAACAGCATGTTGTTATGAGTCCATAGGCTAGGGTTAACACTCCTCCCCCTCTACCCCCCACCCTGAACAGCATGTTGTTATGTGTCCATAGGCTAGGGTTAACACTCCTCCCCCCACCCTGAACAGCATGTTGTTATGAGTCCATAGGCTAGGGTTAACACTCCTCCCCCTCTACCCCCCCCACCCTGAACAGCATGCTGTTATGAGTCCATAGGCTAGGGTTAACACTCCACCCCCACCCCCACCCTGAACAGCATGTTGTTATGAGTCCATAGGCTAGGGTTTACACTCCACCCCCCCCCACCCCCACCCTGAACAGCACGCTGTTATGAGTCCATAGGCTAGGGTTAACACTCCTCCCCCTCTACCCCCCACCCCCCACCCTGAACAGCATGCTGTTATGAGTCCATAGGCTAGGGTTAACACTCCTCCCCCTCTACCCCCACCCTGAACAGCATGCTGTTATGAGTCCATAGGCTAGGGTTTACACTCCACCCCTCTACCCCCCCCACCCTGAACAGCATGCTGTTATGAGTCCATAGGCTAGGGTTAACACTCCTCCCCCTCTACCCCCCACCCTGAACAGCATGCTGTTATGAGTCCATAGGCTAGGGTTTACACTCCCACCCCCTCTACCCCCCACCTGAACAGCATGCTGTTATGAGTCCATAGGCTAGGGTTAACACTCCACCCCCCCCCCCCCACCCCCCACCCTGAACAGCATGTTGTTATGAGTCCATAGGCTAGGGTTTACACTCCACCCCCCCACCCCCCACCCTGAACAGCACGCTGTTATGAGTCCATAGGCTAGGGTTAACACTCCTCCCCCTCTACCCCCACCCCCACCCTGAACAGCATGCTGTTATGAGTCCATAGGCTAGGGTTAACACTCCTCCCCTCTACCCCCCCACCCTGAACAGCATGCTGTTATGAGTCCATAGGCTAGGTTTACACTCCACCCCCTCTACCCCCCCCACCCTGAACAGCATGCTGTTATGAGTCCATAGGCTAGGGTTAACACTCCTCCCCTCTACCCCCCACCCCCCACCCTGAACAGCACGCTGTTATGAGTCCATAGGCTAGGGTTAACACTCCTCCCCTCTACCCCCCACCCTGAACAGCATGTTGTTATGAGTCCATAGGCTAGGGTTAACACTCCCCCCACCTGAACAGCATGTTGTTATGAGTCCATAGGCTAGGGTTAACACTCCTCCCCCTCTACCCCCCCACCCTGAACAGCATGTTGTTATGTGTCCATAGGCTAGGGTTAACACTCCTCCCCCCACCCTGAACAGCATGTTGTTATGAGTCCATAGGCTAGGGTTAACACTCCTCCCCCTCTACCCCCCCCACCCTGAACAGCATGCTGTTATGAGTCCATAGGCTAGGGTTAACACTCCCCCCCCCACCCCCACCCTGAACAGCATGTTGTTATGAGTCCATAGGCTAGGTTTACACTCCACCCCCCCCCACCCCCCACCTGAACAGCACGCTGTTATGAGTCCATAGGCTAGGGTTAACACTCCTCCCCCTCTACCCCCCACCCCCACCCTGAACAGCATGCTGTTATGAGTCCATAGGCTAGGGTTAACACTCCTCCCCCTCTACCCCCCACCCTGAACAGCATGCTGTTATGAGTCCATAGGCTAGGTTTACACTCCCCCCCCTCTACCCCCCCACCTGAACAGCATGTTGTTATGAGTCCATAGGCTAGGGGGTTTACACTCCACCCCCCACCCCCACCCCCTGAACAGCATGTTGTTATGAGTCCATAGGCTAGGTTAACACTCCACCCCCCCCCACCCCCACCCTGAACAGCATGTTGTTATGAGTCCATAGGCTAGGGTTTACACTCCACCCCCCCACCCCCACCCTGAACAGCATGTTGTTATGAGTCCATAGGCTAGGGTTTACTCTCCACCCCTCTACCCCCCCCCCCACCCTGAACAGCATGCTGTTATGAGTCCATAGGCTAGGGTTTACACTCCTTCCCCTCTACCCCCCCCCACCCTGAACAGCATGCTGTTATGAGTCCATAGGCTAGGGTTTACACTCCTTCCCCTCTACCCCCCCACCCTGAACAGCATGTTGTTATGAGTCCATAGGCTAGGGTTTACACTCCACCCCCCACCCCCACCCTGAACAGCATGCTGTTATGAGTCCATAGGCTAGGTTAACACTCACCCCCCACCCCCACCCTGAACAGCATGTTGTTATGAGTCCATAGGCTAGGTTAACACTCCACCCCCTCTACCCCACACCCTGAACAGCATGCTGTTATGAGTCCATAGGCTAGGGTTAACACTCCACCCCCTCTACCCCCCACCCTGAACAGCATGCTGTTATGAGTCCATAGGCTAGGGTTTACACTCCCCCCCCACCCCCCCACCCTGAACAGCATGTTGTTATGAGTCCATAGGCTAGGGTTTACACTCCACCCCCTCTACCCCCCCCCACCCTGAACAGCATGTTGTTATGAGTCCACAGGCTAGGGTTAACACTCCTCCCCTCTGCCCCCCCCACCCTGAACAGCATGTTGTTATGAGTCCATAGGCTAGGGTTAACACTCCCCCACCCTGAACAGCATGTTGTTATGAGTCCATAGGCTAGGGTTAACACTCCTCCCCCTCTACCCCCACCCCCCACCCTGAACAGCATGTTGTTATGAGTCCATAGGCTAGGGTTAACACTCCCCCCACCCTGAACAGCATGCTGTTATGAGTCCATAGGCTAGGGTTAACACTCCCCCCACCCTGAACAGCATGCTGTTATGAGTCCATAGGCTAGGGTTAACACTCCCCCCCCCCCTGAACAGCACGCTGTTATGAGTCCATAGGCTAGGGTTAACACTCCCTCTACCCCCACCCTGAACAGCATGTTGTTATGAGTCCATAGGCTAGGGTTAACACTCCTCCCCCTACCCCCCCCACCCTGAACAGCATGTTGTTATGAGTCCATAGGCTAGGGTTAACACTCCTCCCCCTCTACCCCCCCACCCTGAACAGCATGCTGTTATGAGTCCATAGGCTAGGTTAACACTCCTCCCCCTCTACCCCCCACCCTGAACAGCATGTTGTTATGAGTCCATAGGCTAGGGTTAACACTCCTCCTCCTCTACCCCCCCCCACCCTGAACAGCATGTTGTTATGAGTCCATAGGCTAGGGTTAACACTCCTCCCCCTCTACCCCCCTGAACAGCATGTTGTTATGAGTCCATAGGCTAGGGTTAACACTCCTCCCCCTCTACCCCCCCACCCTGAACAGCATGTTGTTATGAGTCCATAGGCTAGGGTTAACACTCCTCCCCCTCTACCCCCCCACCCTGAACAGCATGTTGTTATGAGTCCATAGGCTAGGGTTAACACTCCCCCCCCCCACCCTGAACAGCATGTTGTTATGAGTCCATAGGCTAGGGTTAACACTCCTCCCCTCCCCCCACCCTGAACAGCATGTTGTTATGAGTCCATAGGCTAGGGTTAACACTCCTCCCCCTCTACCCCCCACCCTGAACAGCATGTTGTTATGAGTCCATAGGCTAGGGTTTACACTCCTCCCCCTCTACCCCACCCTGAACAGCATGTTGTTATGAGTCCATAGGCTAGGGTTAACACTCCTCCCTCTACCCCCACCCTGAACAGCATGCTGTTATGAGTCCATAGGCTAGGGTTAACACTCCTCCCCCTCTACCCCCCCACCCTGAACAGCATGTTGTTATGAGTCCACAGGCTAGGGTTTACACTCCACCCCCTCTACCCCCCACCCTGAACAGCATGCTGTTATGAGTCCATAGGCTAGGGTTTACACTCCACCCCCCCCACCCCCCACCCTGAACAGCATGCTGTTATGAGTCCATAGGCTAGGGTTTACACTCCTCCCCCTCTACCCCCCCCCCCCCCCCTGAACAGCATGTTGTTATGAGTCCATAGGCTAGGGTTAACACTCCACCCCCCCCCACCCTGAACAGCATGTTGTTATGAGTCCATAGGCTAGGGTTTACACTCCCCCCCCCCACCCCCACCCTGAACAGCATGTTGTTATGAGTCCATAGGCTAGGGTTAACACTCCTCCCCCTCTACCCCCCCCCCACCCTGAACAGCATGTTGTTATGAGTCCATAGGCTAGGGTTAACACTCCACCCCCCCCCACCCTGAACAGCATGTTGTTATGAGTCCATAGGCTAGGGTTTACACTCCCACCCTCAATGAAAACTCTTTGGTTACGTAATAGACCTTTTCAATTGTGTTACTGACTGTACATTTGTTTATTCCATGTGTAACTCTGTGTTGTTGTTTTGTGTCGCACTGCTGTGCTTTATTCTTGGCCAGGTCGCAGTTGTAAATGAGAACTTGTTCTCAACTAGCCTACCTGGTTAAATAAAGGTGAAATAAAAAAAAGATTAAAGTAGCTGAAGTGTTGATGAGGAAAAAAACGGTACTTTCTGTTCATTTATTTTCTTATGAAAGGAAAGGATTCATTGTTTTTACTTTTTTAATTTAACGAGGCAAGTCAGTTGAGAACACATTCTTATTTACAATGGACTATGCCTATCTATTGTACCCTGATAACTCACTCCATTCGTCCGCTGCTCTGCCCGTTCGCTACATAGGCCTACTTCGCCTGTGGTAAGTAGGCGAAAGTTGTTTGATGGTAACGAGGGGCACGAGGGGTTGTCAATAGTTACCACAGACACAAAGTCAAAATGGGCTATATAGTCAAATCAAATCAAATTTTATTTGTCACATGCGCCAAATAGCTGTAGACCTTACAGTGAATTGCTTACTTAAGAAACCCTTAACAATGATTTAAGAAGTTAAGAAAAAATGGACAGAGTCAATGTGGAGGCTATATACAGGGGGTACCGGTACAGAGTCAATGTGGAGGCTATATACAGGGGGTACCGGTACAGAGTCAATGTGGAGACGATATACAGGGGGTACCGGTACAGAGTCAATGTGGAGGCTATATACAGGGGGTACCGGTACAGAGTCAATTTGGAGGCTATATACAGGGGGTACTGGTACAGAGTCAATGTGGAGGCTATATACAGGGGGTACCGGTACAGAGTCAATGTGGAGGCTATATACAGGGGGTACCAGTACAGAGTCAATGTGGAGGCTGCATACAGGTGGTACTGGTACAGAGTCAAAGTGCTGGGGCACAGGTTAGTTGAGGTAATATCAAATCAAATTTTATTTGTCACATACACATGGTTAGCAGATGTTCATGCGAGTGTAGCGAAATGCTTGTGCTTCTAGTGCCTACAATGCATTAATAACCAACAAGTAATCTATCTAACAATTCCAAAATTACTGTCTTATACACAGTGTAAGGGGATAAAGAATATGTACATAAAGATATATGAATGAGCGATGGTGCAGAGCAACATAGGCAAGATACAGTAGATGGTATTGAGTACAGTATATACATATGAGATGAGTATGTAAACAAAGTGGCATAGTTAAAGTGGCTAGTGATACATGTATCACATAAGGATGCAGTAGATGATATAGAGTACAGTATATATGTATACATATGAGATGAATAATATGTACATGTAGGTAGAGTTAAAGTGACTATGCATAGATGTTAAAACTAAGATTAGCAGTGGTGTAAAAGAGGGGGAGAGGGCAATGCAAATAGTCTGGCAAGCCCTTTGATTACCTGTTCAGGAGTCTTATGGCTTGGGGGTAGAAGCTGTTAAGAAGCCTCTTGGACCTAGACTTGGCGCTCCGGTACCGCTTGCCGTGCAGTAGCAGAGAGAACAGTCTATGACTGGGGTGGCTGGGGTCTTAGTCTGTAGTGCCGTAGCAGAGAGAACAGTCTATGACTGGGGTGGCTGGAGTCCTAGTCTGTAGTGCCGTAGCAGAGAGAACAGTCTATGACTGGGGTGGCTGGAGTCCTAGTCTGTAGTGCCGTAGCAGAGAGAACAGTCTATGACTGGGGTGGCTGGAGTCTTAGTCTGTAGTGCCGTAGCAGAGAGAACAGTCTATGACTGGGGTGGCTGGAGTCCTAGTCTGTAGTGCCGTAGCAGAGAGAACAGTCTATGACTGGGGTGGCTGGAGTCCTAGTCTGTAGTGCCGTAGCAGAGAGAACAGTCTATGACTGGGGTGGCTGGGGTCTTAGTCTGTAGTGCCGTAGCAGAAGAACAGTCTATGACTGGGGTGGCTGGAGTCCTAGTCTGTAGTGCCGTGCCGTAGCAGAGAACAGTCTATGACTGGGGTGGCTGGAGTCTTAGTCTGTAGTGCCGTAGCAGAGAGAACAGTCTATGACTGGGGTGGCTGGAGTCTTAGTCTGTAGTGCAGTAGCAGAGAGGACAGTCTATGACTGGGGTGGCTGGGGTCTTAGTCTGTAGTGCCGTAGCAGAGAGAACAGTCTATGACTGGGGTGGCTGGGGTCTTAGTCTGTAGTGCCGTAGCAGAGAGAACAGTCTATGACTGGGGTGGCTGGGGTCTTAGTCTGTAGTGCCGTAGCAGAGAGAACAGTCTATGACTGGGGTGGCTGGAGTCTTAGTCTGTAGTGCCGTAGCAGAGAGAACAGTCTATGACTGGGGTGGCTGGAGTCTTAGTCTGTAGTGCCGTAGCAGAGAGAACAGTCTATGACTGGGGTGGCTGGGGTCTTAGTCTGTAGTGCCGTAGCAGAGAGAACAGTCTATGACTGGGGTGGCTGGGGTCTTAGTCTGTAGTGCCGTAGCAGAGAGAACAGTCTATGACTGGGGTGGCTGGGGTCTTAGTCTGTAGTGCCGTAGCAGAGAGAACAGTCTATGACTGGGGTGGCTGGGGTCTTAGTCTGTAGTACCGTAGCAGAGAGAACAGTCTATGACTGGGGTGGCTGGGGTCTTAGTCTGTAGTGCCGTAGCAGAGAGAACAGTCTATGACTGGGGTGGCTGGAGTCTTAGTCTGTAGTGCCGTAGCAGAGAGAACAGTCTATGACTGGGGTGGCTGGAGTCTTAGTCTGTAGTGCCCTGCAGAGAGAACAGTCTATGACTGGGGTGGCTGGAGTCTTAGTCTGTAGTGCCGTAGCAGAGAGAACAGTCTATGACTGGGGTGGCTGGAGTCTTAGTCTGTAGTGCCCTGCAGAGAGAACAGTCTATGACTGGGGTGGCTGGAGTCTTAGTCTGTAGTGCCGTAGCAGAGAGAACAGTCTATGACTGGGGTGGCTGGAGTCTTAGTCTGTAGTGCCGTAGCAGAGAGAACAGTCTATGACTGGGGTGGCTGGGGTCTTAGTCTGTAGTACCGTAGCAGAGAGAACAGTCTATGACTGGGGTGGCTGGGGTCTTAGTCTGTAGTGCCGTAGCAGAGAGAACAGTCTATGACTGGGGTGGCTGGAGTCTTAGTCTGTAGTGCCGTAGCAGAGAGAACAGTCTATGACTGGGGTGGCTGGAGTCTTAGTCTGTAGTGCCCTGCAGAGAGAACAGTCTATGACTGGGGTGGCTGGAGTCTTAGTCTGTAGTGCCGTAGCAGAGAGAACAGTCTATGACTGGGGTGGCTGGAGTCTTAGTCTGTAGTGCCCTGCAGAGAGAACAGTCTATGACTGGGGTGGCTGGAGTCTTAGTCTGTAGTGCCGTAGCAGAGAGAACAGTCTATGACTGGGGTGGCTGGAGTCTTAGTCTGTAGTGCCGTAGCAGAGAGAACAGTCTATGACTGGGGTGGCTGGGGTCTTAGTCTGTAGTGCCGTAGCAGAGAGAACAGTCTATGACTGGGGTGGCTGGGGTCTTAGTCTGTAGTGCCGTAGCAGAGAGAACAGTCTATGACTGGGGTGGCTGGGGTCTTAGTCTGTAGTGCCGTAGCAGAGAGAACAGTCTATGACCGGGGTGGCTGGGGTCTTAGTCTGTAGTGCCGTAGCAGAGAGAACAGTCTATGACTGGGGTGGCTGGAGTCTTAGTCTGTAGTGCCGTAGCAGAGAGAACAGTCTATGACTGGGGTGGCTGGAGTCTTAGTCTGTAGTGCCGTAGCAGAGAGAACAGTCTATGACTGGGGTGGCTGGGGTCTTAGTCTGTAGTGCCGTAGCAGAGAGAACAGTCTATGACTGGGGTGGCTGGGGTCTTAGTCTGTAGTGCCGTAGCAGAGAGAACAGTCTATGACTGGGGTGGCTGGAGTCTTAGTCTGTAGTGCCCTGCAGAGAGAACAGTCTATGACTGGGGTGGCTGGAGTCTTAGTCTGTAGTGCCCTGCAGAGAGAACAGTCTATGACTGGGGTGGCTGGAGTCTTAGTCTGTAGTGCCGTAGCAGAGAGAACAGTCTATGACTGGGGTGGCTGGAGTCCTAGTCTGTAGTGCCGTAGCAGAGAGAACAGTCTATGACTGGGGTGGCTGGGGTCTTAGTCTGTAGTGCCGTGAGGTAGCAGAGAGAACAGTCTATGACTGGGGTGGCTGGAGTCCTAGTCTGTAGTGCCGTAGCAGAGAGAACAGTCTATGACTGGGGTGGCTGGAGTCTTAGTCTGTAGTGCCGTAGCAGAGAGAACAGTCTATGACTGGGGTGGCTGGGGTCTTAGTCTGTAGTGCCGTAGCAGAGAGAACAGTCTATGACTGGGGTGGCTGGAGTCTTAGTCTGTAGTGCCGTAGCAGAGAGAACAGTCTATGACTGGGGTGGCTGGAGTCTTAGTCTGTAGTGCCGTAGCAGAGAGAACAGTCTATGACTGGGGTGGCTGGGGTCTTAGTCTGTAGAGCCGTAGCAGAGAGAACAGTCTATGACTGGGGTGGCTGGGGTCTTAGTCTGTAGTACCGTAGCAGAGAGAACAGTCTATGACTGGGGTGGCTGGGGTCTTAGTCTGTAGTGCCGTAGCAGAGAACAGTCTATGACTGGGGTGGCTGGAGTCTTAGTCTGTAGTGCCCTGCAGAGAGAACAGTCTATGACTGGGGTGGCTGGAGTCTTAGTCTGTAGTGCCGTAGCAGAGAGAACAGTCTATGACTGGGGTGGCTGGAGTCTTAGTCTGTAGTGCCCTGCAGAGAGAACAGTCTATGACTGGGGTGGCTGGAGTCTTAGTCTGTAGTGCCGTAGCAGAGAGAACAGTCTATGACTGGGGTGGCTGGAGTCTTAGTCTGTAGTGCCGTAGCAGAGAGAACAGTCTATGACTGGGGTGGCTGGGGTCTTAGTCTGTAGTGCCGTAGCAGAGAGAACAGTCTATGACTGGGGTGGCTGGAGTCTTAGTCTGTAGTGCCGTAGCAGAGAGAACAGTCTATGACTGGGGTGGCTGGAGTCTTAGTCTGTAGTGCCGTAGCAGAGAGAACAGTCTATGACTGGGGTGGCTGGGGTCTTAGTCTGTAGTGCCGTAGCAGAGAGAACAGTCTATGACTGGGGTGGCTGGGGTCTTAGTCTGTAGTGCCGTAGCAGAGAGAACAGTCTATGACTGGGGTGGCTGGAGTCTTAGTCTGTAGTGCCGTAGCAGAGAGAACAGTCTATGACTGGGGTGGCTGGAGTCTTAGTCTGTAGTGCCGTAGCAGAGAGAACAGTCTATGACTGGGGTGGCTGGAGTCTTAGTCTGTAGTGCCGTAGCAGAGAGAACAGTCTATGACTGGGGTGGCTGGAGTCTTAGTCTGTAGTGCAGTAGCAGAGAACAGTCTATGACTGGGGTGGCTGGAGTCTTAGTCTGTAGTGCCGTAGCAGAGAGAACAGTCTATGACTGGGGTGGCTGGAGTCTTAGTCTGTAGTGCCGTAGCAGAGAGAACAGTCTATGACTGGGGTGGCTGGGGTCTTAGTCTGTAGTGCAGTAGCAGAGAGAACAGTCTATGACTGGGGTGGCTGGAGTCTTAGTCTGTAGTGCGGTAGAAGAGAGAACAGTCTATGACTGGGGTGGCTGGAGTCTTAGTCTGTAGAGCCGTAGCAGAGAGAACAGTCTATGACTGGGGTGGCTGGAGTCTTAGTCTGTAGTGCCGTAGCAGAGAGAACAGTCTATGACTGGGGTGGCTGGAGTCTTAGTCTGTAGTGCCGTAGCAGAGAGAACAGTCTATGACTGGGGTGGCTGGAGTCCTAGTCTGTAGTGCCGTAGCAGAGAGAACAGTCTATGACTGGGGTGGCTGGGGTCTTAGTCTGTAGTGCCGTAGCAGAGAGAACAGTCTATGACTGGGGTGGCTGGGGTCTTAGTCTGTAGTGCCGTAGCAGAGAGAACAGTCTATGACTGGGGTGGCTGGAGTCTTAGTCTGCTTTGCGGTCAGAGGCCGAGCAGTTGCCATACCAGGCAGTGATGCAACCAGTCAGGATGCTCTCGATGGTGCAGCTGTAGAACTTTTTGAGGATCTGAGGACCCATGCCAAATCTTTTCAGTCCCTTGAGAGGGAATAGGCTTTGTCGTTCCCTCTTCACGACTGTCTTGGTTATGCTTGGACCATGATAGTTTGTTGGTGATGTGGACACCAAGGAACTAGGAGCTCTCAACCTGCTCCACTGCAGCCCCGTCGATGAGAATGGGGGCGTGCTCGGTCCTCCTTTTCCTGTAGTCCACAATCATCCACTTTGTCTTGAACACGCTGAGGGAGAGGTTGTTGTCCTGGCACCACACGGCCAGGTCTCTGACCACCTCCTTATTGGCTGTCTCATCGTTGTCGGTGATCAGGTTTACCACGGTTGGTGTCATCGGCAAACTTGATGATGGTGTTGGAGTCGTGCCTGTTCTCATTCGGTGAAGGGTCGGGGCAGGTATTCAGATCCAGACTCGTTGTGAAGAAGAAACAAACATCCGTGGCGTGGCTTAGCGTTTGGCAGGTGCAAGGTGTCTGGGTAGCCAGGCAATATCTATTGATGTTAATTTGCATAATGACTTCTTCCATTCTACCTGGCCGATACGTATTCTATTATCTAATCAGCCTAGACTACGTCTTGATGCAGGATGAGCTTTTATTTGTATTTATATTTACATTAGCAGATATTACAGTCTAACAACAATGTGCGGAAAACGTACTTTCTCTCTCAGGAATTTAACAAATCAGAGTCGTAAACATATGAAGAAATGCCTTTGACGATTATATTATCCTGAATCAGCATTCAGTGTGACCTTACACAACTGTCCTAATAGCAACAACAGGGGTTAAATGGTCTGTTTAATGTCTGTGTTTAAAGAGTAGTTGCCATGATACCAATAGACCCTACTCAATTGTTTTGACTAGATGGTATACAGCTACTGTCAGAAGATACTTTTTGTAGCAGGTTAGGAGTATTAATGTAGCAGATTATGAGAATTAATGTAGCAGGTTATGAGAATTAGTGTAGTAGATTATGAGAATTTACACAGCAGGTTATGAGAATTTACACAGCAGGTTATGAGAATTTACACAGCAGGTTATGAGAATTAGTGTAGTAGATTATGAGAATTTACACAGCAGGTTATGAGAATTTACACAGCAGGTTATGAGAATTAGTGTAGTAGATTATGAGAATTTACACAGCAGGTTATGAGAATTTACACAGCAGGTTATGAGAATTAGTGTAGTAGATTATGAGAATTTACACAGCAGGTTATGAGAATTTACGCAGCAAATGATGAGAATTAATGTAGCAGATTATGACAATTAATGTAGCAGGTTATGAGAATTTACACAGCAGATGATGAGAATTTACACAGCAGGTTATGAGAATTTACACAGCAGATGATGAGAATTTACGCAGCATATTACGGTTATGAAAAGGGTTGGGGTTAGGGTTAGCTAAAGTGCAAACATTCTCCCCAACATGACTCGCTTTGACACAAACTGTATTCCGTCTAGCCATGACCCTACTCAATAGGCCATATTCAACAAGCTCCTCCTGAGTGGCCCTTCTCTCTTGCCAACAGCAGGCCCACACAAATCCTCTCTCTCGCCATCCGACCAGTTCTACAACACCATCGGCTACATGATTTTGGTCCGATGGCTTAATGTCAATAATGGGGTGATGTATCCGATATGATAGCATTAAAATACATTTTGTTCAGCTGAAAACATGTTGATTGACACTAAAAGCCTTTGTAAACTACATATTGACTGAATCAATGGCTTATAGGCCTAATAGCATTATTGCATGTACTGTACAGTAATGGTTTGGCAGTCTGACAGCGAGGTGCTGTGCACGAAAGCTATCTGACAACTCTGATTAACGCTCAGTCTAGTAAAGGCTACGTTTTACACAGTCAGCCAAATTCAGATATTTTTTTTCACTAATTGGTCTTTTGACCAATCAGATCAACTCTGAAAAAGATCTGATGTATAATAATCGGATGTGATTGGTCAAAATACCAATTAGTGGAAATCATCATAATTGGACAGCTTGTGCAAACGCAGCCTTTGAATCTTATGTGCTTCTACATCTACATTGCTTGCTGTTTGGGGTTTTAGGCTGGGTTTCTGTACAGCACTTTGTGACATCGGTTGATGTAAAAAAGGGCTTTATAAATACATTTGATTCATTGATATTTAATTAGAGCCCAAATGACTCAAGGTAGGATATACAAGTCACTCTGTGAAACCTAAGCTTTCAATGACACCTGAGTCTTGTCGTTCTTGACCTTTGACCCAGGACAGGGGCTAAGAATAAGCCCATATTAATATATCTAGCCTTAGAAATAAGGTTCATGAATTGTGCTAACATCAGATAACACATATATACACTATACACACACACACACACACACATCGGATAACACATATATACACTATACACACACACATCAGATAACACATATATACACTATACACACACACACATCAGATAACACATATATACACTATACACACACACACACATCAGATAACACATATATACACTATACACACACACACATCAGATAACACATATATACACTATACACACACATCAGATAACACATATATACACTATACACACACATCAGATAACACATATATACACTAAACACACACACACACACACACACACACACATCAGATAACACATATATACACTATACACACACACACATCAGATAACACATATATACACTAAACACACACACACATCAGATAACACATATATACACTATACACACACACATCAGATAACACATATATACTATACACACACACACATCAGATAACACATATATACACTATACACATACACACACACACACATCAGATAACACATATATACACTATACACACACACACACATCAGATAACACATATATACACTATACACACACACACACATCAGATAACACATATATGTTACGAACCTGGGTCTCCGGAGTGAGAAACAGTCACTTAACCAACTGAGCCACGAATAGACAGCAGAACCCAGAAGATGAGGCAGACACAGCAGTACTTAAGACGGTGTATTTAATAAAGAAAAACTCCTAAAATAAAAAAAATGGCAAATCCAAAAGGTGGTAAGTAAAACACAAAAAAAACCTAAAAAAAGAAACTCACTAAAACTAAACAAAAACAAAAACAGAATACTACAAGAACTTCACCGGAATCGACAAGAGCACACAGAACACTAGGGCAGGGTGCCAACATACAAACACAGAGCACAGAACTGAGGGAAACAAAGGGTTTAAATACAATCAGGGAAACGAGACACAGGTGCAAACAATAATGGGGATCAAGGGAAAAACACAGGGACAAAAAGCACAATGGGGACATCTACTGACAAAAACACGGAACAACCCTGGCCAAATCCTGACAGAATCCCCCCTAGGAACGGCTCCTGACGTTCCTACCAGCTCTCTCAGGGTGGAGGACCCTGAACTGACGAATGAGGTCAGGGTCCAGGATGTCTTTGGCAGGAACCCAGGAGCGCTCCTCAGGACCGTAGCCTTCCCAGTCCACCAGATACTGCCAGGACCGCTGCACCCGGCGGGAATCCAGTATCCGGTGGACGGTATAAGCCGGCTGGCCTCCAATGACACGAGGCGGAGGGGAGGTCTGTCTGCCGGGACAAGGGGAGAAAAAACAACAGGTTTTAACAAAGACACATGAAATGTGGGATTAATCTTAAGGGATCTGGGTAAGTGTAGGCGATAAGAAACTGGGTTAACTCTCCTGGCAACCTTGAAGGGACCGATGTATTTTTGGGACAGCTTGCGAGACTCCACCCGTAGAGGTAAGTCTCTTGTGGAGAGCCAGACTCTCTGGCCGGGCGCAGGGTAGGCCCGGGACGGCGCGTCTGTTGGCTTGTTGTTGATACCTCTGTGAGAACGCATCAGATTAAGACGGGTCTTCCTCCACATAAGCCGACAGCGTCTGACGAATCTCAAGGCTGAAGGCACTCTGACTTCTGCCTCCTGGTCCGGGAACAATGGAGGAGCATAGCCAAACTGACACTCGTGCGGGGACATACCAGTGGAGGAGGAGCGCAAGGTGTTGTGCGCGTATTCGGCCCAAACAATAAAGGATGACCATGTGGACGGGTTGTCACGAGTCATACATCGGAGGGTGGTTTCCAGCTCTTGATTCATCCTCTCTGTTTGGCCGTTGGACTCCGGATGGTACCCTGAAGATAGACTGGCAGAAGCCCCCATGAGTTGGCAGAAGGCCTTCCAAAACCTTGAGGCGAACTGGGGACCTCTGTCAGAAACCACATCTTGAGGAATGCCGAAGACTCGGAACACATGATTAATTACCAACTCAGCCGTTTCCTTGGCAGAAGGTAACTTAGTCAGAGGGACGAACCTGGCCGCCTTTGAAAACCTGTCGATTATGACTAGGATAGTAGTATTGCCATGGGATGGAGGAAGTCCAGTAATAAAGTCCAATGATATATGGGACCAGGGTCTGTGGGGAACAGGTAAAGGGTGAAGGAGTCCTTGAGGGCGGAGGTGAGAAGATTTGCCCTGGCAGCACGGGGCAGGCATTGACGAAAGTGGCAACGTCTTCTCTTATGGTAGGCCACCAGAACTTACGCTGGATGAACTCCAAGGTGCGACCCTACGCCCGGATGACAGGTGAGGCGAGAGGTGCCCCCACAGAAGGACCTGAGTCCTCACTGCCTTGGGGACAAACAACCGATTGGCAGGACCTCCTTTAGGGTCCGGTTCGCTAGCTTGAGCACGTCTCACGGTATCCTCAACTTGCCACGAGATCGGAGCCACAATCTTAGCAGCAGGAAGGACAGGCATGTCCGTGTCATCTCGAATGGCAGGAGCGTAGACTCGGGACAGGGCATCCGGTTTGAGATTCTTCGACCCGGGCCGATAGGTGAGGATAAACTGGAATCGATTGAAGAAAAGAGACCATCTAGCTTGTCTAGAGTTCAATCGCTTCGCCTGCTGGATATACTCCAGATTCTTGTGGTCCGTAAGCACTTGAAACGGGTGAGAAGCCCCCTCGAGCCAGTGTCTCCATTCCTTCAATGCCATCTTAACCGCTAGGAGTTCACGATCCCCACATCGTAGTTCCTCTCAGTCGGGGTAAGCCGGTGTGAGAAGAAAGCGCACGGATGAAGCTTCTTGTCTTCACCCCTCTGAGACAGGACAGCTCCAACACCAACCTCTGATGCGTCTACCTCCACCACAAATGGTTCATCCGTAGTCGGTAGTATCAGGATGGGAGCAGAGAGGATGCGCTGCTTGAGTCCTTGGAAGGCCGTCTCAGCTTCTCTTCCCCAAGAAAACCTTGCATTGCCACCTTTGGTTAAAGCTGAGAGAGGAGCTGCCACCAAACTGAAGTTCTTGATGAACTTGCGGTAAAAGTTTGTGAAGCCCAGGAAACGCTGAACATCCTTAACGGATTTGGGGGTGGGCCAATCCGCTACCGCCCCTACCTTCCTAGGGTCCATTTGGATTCGACCGGGTTCCACTACAAATCCCAGGAATTGTACTCGGGATGAATGGAATTCACATTTTCCGGCTTAACGTACAGATGGCTGTCCAGGAGGCGTTTGAGTACTTGTCTGACATGCTTAGTGTGTTCTTGAAGGGAGCTCGAAAAGATGAGGATGTCATCCAAGTAAACGAACACAAATATGTTAAGCATATCCCTAAGCACATCGTTTATGAGCGCTTGGAACACCGCTGGGGCGTTGGTCAGGCCGAAGGGCATCACCAAGTATTCATAGTGACCAGTAGGCGTGTTGAAAGCGGTCTTCCACTCGTCACCAGGTCTGATCCGCACAAGATGGTATGCGTTCCGCAGGTCAAGCTTAGTGAAAACAACTGCTTCCTGGAGCAGCTCGAAGGCTGTGGCCATAAGGGGTAGCGGGTAACGGTTACGGACGGTTATGTCATTGAGTCCCCGGTAGTCGATGCAAGGACGTAACCCACCGTCTTTCTTGGCCACAAAGAAGAACCCTGCTCCCGCCGGGGAGGTGGATGGACGCATGAGGCCTGCTTCCAGAGAGTCCTTGATATAGGTATCCATAGCAGCTCGTTCGGGTGGAGATAGGGAAAGATCCGACCCCTGGGGGGGGCAAGTGCCCGGAAACAGGTCGATGGGGCAATCGTAAGATCTATGGGGTGGTAGCATGGTGGCCCTCTGTTTGCTAAACACCAGTTTGAGGTCATGGTAACACTCGGGAACTCGGGTCAGATCGATGGATTCTAAAGACTCGGGAGTAGAACTCGGGAATTCTGGAAAATACAAGTAGCTTGGCACGTAGGACCCCACTGCTTGATAGTGCCCACAGACCAGTCGATGTGAGGGTTATGGCTGTGAAGCCAGGGGTATCCAAGGACGAGAGGGAACTCGGAACAGGAGATCAAATGAAAGTTCATCAATTCCTGGTGTTGTGAAACTGAAAGTCTCAAGGAGGTAGTGACATGAGTGACAAGTCCAGATCCCAAAGGGCTTCCATCCAATGTAGTAACCCTCATGGGGTCACTTAGAGGTTCAGAGGGAACGCCATTCTTCTTCGCCCAGACACCATCCATGAAGTTACCTGCAGCTCCAGAGTCTACCAAGGCTTGAAGGTGAAGCTTGTGGTTGTCCCAGGAGAGGGTGACTGGAATGAGCAGACGGGAGTTGGACGGATGGGAGGAGGTTATGTTTCCCGTTACAGTTCCCCCCGGTCTGTACGGGACAGAGCGTTTCCCTGGAGCCTGGGACACGTGGAACGGAAATGGCCCGGTTTGCCGCAATATAGACAGCGTCGCTCCCTCATCCGGCGGTCTCTCTCAGCCTGGGAGATGCGTCCAATCTGCATGGGTTCCGGTGGAGCCAGTGATGATAAAGGTGGGGACTCGGAGCTGGGACTGATAGGGGCTAGAGGTCTACGGTTGAGTTCTCTCTCTCTCAGACGCTGGTCAATGCGTGAGGCCAACTTGATCAGGGACTCGAGATTGTCCGGTGGTTCCCGAGTGGCCAGTTCATCTTGGATAGTGTCGGAAAGGCCTTTCAGAAAGCACACCGTGAGCGCCTCGTTGTTCCAGCCACTCGCTGCTGCCACCGTGCGGAACTGGATGGCATAGTCCGTCACGCTGCGCCAACCTTGATGGAGAGTCAGGAGCTGTTTGGCTGAGTCAGAACCACTGCTTGGGCCTTGAAACACTCGTTTGAATTCCTCAGCAAAGGCAGAGTAGCTGGCACAGCAGGAACTATGGGCATCCCACACAGCAGTAGCCCAGGCCAGGGCTTTTTCCGACAGCAGGGTGATGATATATGCGATCTTAGACCGGTCGGTGGGAAATGACGAGGGTTGCAGCTCAAAGGAGAGAGAACATTGAGTGAGAAACCCTTTACAAGCACTTGGATCACCTGAGAACCGTTGGGGAGGTGGAAGATGAGGTTCAGCCAGGGGGTTAACTGCCATGGGTACGTGAACTTGAGGTACTGGGACGGGAACTGTTGCCGGGGTAAGTCGATCAGATACTTGCTTAATGGAAGTCAGCATCTCCGACAGAAGATGAGAATGTCTAGCCATTAAGGCCTCTTGCTGAACCAGGCGGCTTCGTGGCGTTGGACAGTCTCCTGGTGGTGGGACAGCGTGGCAAAAGGTCCTGGGAACTGGCTGCCTCTGGGTTCATCTTTGGCTCTGTGTTTCTGTCAGGACCCGGTTACGAACCTGGGTCTCCGGAGTGAGAAACAGTCACTTAACCAACTGAGCCACGAATAGACTGCAGAACCCAGAAGATGAGGCAGACACAGCAGTACTTAAGACGGTGTATTTAATAAAGAAAAACTCCTAAAATAAAAAAAATGGCAAATCCAAAAGGTGGTAAGTAAAACACAAAAAAAACCTAAAAAGAAACTCACTAAAACTAAACAAAAACAAAAAACAGAATACTACAAGAACTTCACCCGGAATCGACAAGAGCACACAGAACACTAGGGCAGGGTGCCAACATACAAACACAGAGCACAGAACTGAGGGAAACAAAGGGTTTAAATACAATCAGGGGAAACGAGACACAGGTGCAAACAATAATGGGGATCAAGGGAAAAACACAGGGACAAAAAGCACAATGGGGACATCTACTGACAAAAACACGGAACAACCCTGGCCAAATCCTGACAATATATACACTATACACACACACACACACATCAGATAACACATATATACACGATACACACACACACACATCAGATAACACATATATACACTATACACACACACACACACACACACACACACACACACACACACACACTATACACACACACAGGCTATCTCTGAAACTCACTTAGATGATGTAATTCTCCCTTGGGTTGCTGCTATAGTCAGTATTTGGATAATATGTGTGCAAAATGCTTGTTAACAGCGAGATCTATTTTCTGGGTGAGCTAAACATTGATTGGTTAGCAACTAGCTGTCCTTTCGAGGGGAAGCTTCTAACTGTGACTAATAGAAGCATATCAATGACCCAGGTTCTATCCATCAACCAATTAGAGTGTAAACCAATAGCTTTGGATCAGTGACATCCACTTGTATTGTTCATATCTTCACTAATGCTGCAGAGATTTGTTCCAAAGCAACATCAGTTCTCATTGGCTGTCGTGACCGTAACGTTGTGGCAATAACAAGGACTGTGTCACGACTTCTGCCGAAGTCGTTGCCTCTCCTTGTTCGGGCGGTGCTCGGCGTTCGACGTCACCGGTCTTCTAGCCATCATTGATCCATTTTTCATTTTCCATTGGTTTTGTCTTGTCTTCCGCACACCTATTTTCAATGCCATTCATTACCTGTTGTGTATTTAACCCTCTGTTTCCCCTCATGTCTTTGTCAGAGATTGTGTTATTGTCAGTGTAGTTTTATGTTGTATAGGTTGTATATAGGTTGTTAGGTTGTATAGGTTGTATATGTTGTCGGGTCCTTGTACCCATGTTTGTTTATGTATGTACCTTTTAGTGTTATGGAGGATGTTACGTGTACTTTATTAAAAGACTCCATTTTACACTCCGTTTGACTCTCCTGCACCTGACTTCCCTGCCACCTATACACACACCTATGCCTGACAGACTGCCAAAAAGTGCCAAAGGTTGGGCTTAAAGTCAAACTAAATAAATACAAATTCAGGACTCTTTTTGTTGAAGATGTAAAAAAAGAAGAAGAAAAAGAAGTGACTCCAAAAGCAGGATGATGTAAATTGAGAAATTTTGTGACTAAACTTAACAAAAATTTAAATAAATTATATTACCAAACCATGATAAATGACATAAAACACAATGGGAAAAGACTGGAGTAGAATATTATAATTTTTTAAAATACATTCATTTAGTACATTATTTATTTATTACTAATAATTTGATATTAAACTGATTATGGCAGTGTTTCCACTGATAAATCCACTATCATTGAGAATTTCTCTACGGCTGGTCATGTTTTCCACCTGGCTACCCCTACCCCGGTCAACTGCCCGGCACCCTCCACAGCAACCCGCCCAAGCCATAACATAACATTTCCCATTTCTCCTTCACCCAAATCCAGATAGCTGATGTTCTGAAAGAGCTCATCTATACCCTTATCAATCATCTATACCCTTATCAATCATCTATATCCTTATCAATCATCGATACCCTTATCAATCATCTATACCCTTATCAATCATACCCTTATCAATCATCTATACCCTTATCAATCATACCCTTATCAATCATCTATACCCTTATCAATCATACCCTTATCAATCATCTATTCCCTTATCAATCATCTATATCCTTATCAATCATCTTTACCCTTATCAATCATCTATAACCTTATCAATCATCTATACCCTTATCAATCATCATTACCCGTATCAATCATACCCTTATCAATCATCTCTACCCTTATCAATCATCAATACCCTTACCCTTATCAATCATCTATACCCGTAACAATCAACTATACCCTTATCAATAATCTACACCCTTATCAATCATCTATACCGTAACAATCATCTATACCCTTATCAATCCTCTATACCCTTATCAATCACCTATACCCTTATCAATCTATCAATCATCTATACCCTTATCAATCATCTATACCCTTATCAATCATCTATACCCTTATCAATCATCTATACCCTTATCAATCATCTATACCCTCATCAATCATCTATACCCTTATCAATCATCTATACCCTTATTAATCATCTATACCCTTATCAATCATCTATACCCTTATCAATCATCTATCTATTGAGAATTTCAATAATAATTTTTCTAAGGCTGGCCATGCTTTCCACCTGGCTACTCCTACCCCGGTCAACAGCACTGCACCCCCCACAGCAACTCGCCCAAGCCTTCCCCATTTCTCCTTCTCCCAAATCCGTTCAGCTGATGTTCTGAAAGAGCTGCAAAATCTGGACCCCTACAAATCAGCCGGGCTAGACAATCTGGACCCTCTCTTTCTAAAAGTATCTGCCGAAATTGTTGCAACCCATATTACTAGCCTGTTCAACCTCTCTTTCGTATTGTCTGAGATTCCCAAAGATTGGAAAGCTGCCACGGTCATCCCCTCTTCAAAGGGGGTGACACTCGAGACCCAAACTGCTACAGACCTAAATATATCCTACCCTGTCTTTCTAAGGTCTTCAAAAGTTAACAAACAGATTACCGACCATTTCGAATCCCACCGTACCTTCTCCGCTATGCAATCTGGTTTCAGAGCTGGTCATGGGTGGTCATGGGTGCACCTCAGCCACGCTCAAGGTCCTAAACGATATCATAACCGCCATCGATAAGAGACATTACTGTGCAGCCTTATTCATTGACCTGGCCAAGGCTTTCGACTCTGTCAATCACCACATTCTTATTGGCAGACTCGACAGCCTTGGTTTCTCAAATGATTGCCTCGCCTGGTTCACCAACTACTTCTCTGATAGAGTTCAGTGTGTCAAATCGGAGGGCCTGTTGTCCGGACCTCTGGCAGTCTCTATGGGGTTGCCACAGGGTTTAATTCTCGGGACGACTCTCTTCTCTGTATACATCAATGATATCGCTCTTGCTGCTGGTGATTCTCTGATCCACCTCTACGCAGACGACACCATTCTGTATACTTCTGGCCCCTCTTTGGACACTGTGTTAACTAACCTCCAGACGAGCTTCAAAGCCATACAATTCTCCATCCGTGGCCTCCAACTGCTCTTAAATGCAAGTAAAACTAAATGCATGCTATTCAATCGATCACTGCCCGCATCACTACTCTGGACAGCTCTGACTTAGAATACGTGGACAACTACAAATACCTAGGTGTCTGGATAGACAGAAAACAGCCTCCAACACTCTAGTCAACAAATTGGATGCAGTCTATCACAGTGCCACCCGTTCTGTCACCAAAGCCCCATATACTACCCACCACTACGACCTGTACGCTCTTGTTGGTTGGCCCTCGCTTCATACTCATCGCCAAACTCACTGGCTACAGGTTATCTACAAGTCTCTGCTAGGAAAAGCCCCGCCTTATCTCAGCTCACTGGTCACCATAGCAGCACCCACTCGTAGCACGTGTTCCAGCAGGTATATCTCACTGGTCACCCCCAAAGCCAATTCCTACTTTGGTCGCCTTTCCTTCCAGTTCTCTGCTGCCAATGACTTGAACGAACTGCAAAAATCACTGAAGCTGGAGACTTAGATCTCCCTCACTAACTTTAAGCACCAACTGTCAGAGCAGCTCACAGATCACTGCACCTGTACATAGCCCATCTGTAAACAGCCCATCTATCTAAATCAAATCAAATCAAATCGCAAATCATAAAAACTACTTCATCCCCATACTGTATTTATTTATTTATCTTGCTCCTTTGCACCCCAATATCTCTACTTGCACATTCATCTTCTGTACATCTATCATTCCAGTGTTTAATTGCTATATTGTAATTACTTCGCCACAGTGGCCTATTTATTGCCTTAACTCCCTTATCTTACCTCATTTACACTCACTGTATATAGACTTTTTGTTTCTTTTGTTCTACTGTATTATTGACTGTATGTTTGTTTATTCCATGTGTAACTGTGTTGTTGTAAGTGTCGAATTGCTATGCTTTATCTTGGCCAGGTCGCAGTTGCAAATGAGAACTTGTTCTCAACTAGCCTACCTGGCTAAATAAAGGTGAAATAAATAAATACATTTAAATGTAAAAGTAGGCATAGGATGGCATTAGACATGTAAACACCTTACTCTGCTTATCTTAAATCGGCAATAAGGTCATAATCGAAGTAAACATAGGCCGATTTAAAACACCTGCTTTTCTGAGCAATCTTTCTAATTATTAGGACATGTAAACGAGTTAGAACTCAGTATTTCATCTGCGCATGTCACACCCTGGCCTTAGTTGTATTTGTTTTCTTTATTATTTTGGTTAGGCCTGGGTGTGATATGGATGATGTATGTGTTTTTCTTGTCGATGGTTTTTTGTAGATTTATGGGGTTGTGTTCAGTTTTGGTGTCTAGGTAAGTCTATGGTTGCCTAGATTGGTTCTCAATTAGAGGCAGGTGTTTATCGTTGTCTCCGATTGGGAGCCATATTTAGGCAGCCATATTCTTTAGGTATTTTGTGGTTGATTGTTTCCTGTCTTTGTGTTTACTGCACCAGATAGGGCTGTTTCGGTTTTCACGTTTCTTGTTTTGTAGTTGTGTTCATGTTTGAGTTTTCCTATTAAAACCATGGACACTTACCACGCTGCGTATTGGTCCGATCCCTGTTTCACCTCTTCAGAGGAAGAGGAGGAAGAAAATCGTGACAGCGCATGTGGTAGCACGAATAGTGCAAGCTTCCATATTTTGCAGGAGTGAAATTATTTGGGAAAAACTGAAAGAATCCATCTTAAAAAATAGTTTTCACATACAAACTTTATACTGTATGTCTAAACTCAGAATGAAATAGCTTTCACAAAAATAACACGTTTGCCGTGGTTAAAACCTCTATTTTGAATGGTGATTAACTGATGATAACATGGTTGTCGTGGTTATGGTGATTTTCTGCATTTATCAATGTCCCATCAGGCAGCTTGATTTCAGATGTGTCCATGGAAACAGGATTGTTAGGGGAAAATCGGTCTTCTTGCAAAGCACTTAAACATTTAAATTGAACTACAATAGTAATCAATATTCACAATCTGTAACGGCGTTCTTCTTTTGTTGAAGGAGAGTCGGACCGAAATGCAGCGTGTAAGTTACTCATGTTTAATAGTGAAGACAAACGAACGAACTATACATGAACAACTAATAAATACAAAACAACAAACAGAACGTGAAACCAATTACAGCCTGACTGGTGCACACTACACAGAGACAGGAACAATCACCCACCAAATGTAAAGCGAAACCCAAGCTACCTAAATACGGTTCCCAATCAGAGACAACGAGAATCACCTGACTCTGATTGAGAACCGCCTCAGGCAGCCAAACCTATTAAACACACACACCCCTAATGAGCTACAATCCCAAACACTACAAACCCCAATACGAAAATACAATACAATAAACCCATGTCACACCCTGGTCTAACCAAATATATAACGAAAACACAAAATACAATGACCAAGGCGTGACACAATTGTTGTATTATTGTGTGCATGTAACCGTACTCCATGATATCATGGGCGGAAAACACAATTGGGAACCATATTTAGGCAGCCATTCATCTCCGTCGTTCATTGATGTTTATGGGTCATTTATAACAAAACCTTTCAATAAAGTAAATCATTTCCATGACTGTTTCGCCAGTAAAGTGGAAAAACTCAGAAGAGAAATGACAACATTGAACAGTATAAAAGACCTAATAATGAAAGAGAGGGATTTTGCTGTTTTGCATTTGGTCAAGTTAGTGTGCGAAGAGAGTGTAAAAACTATTGTTATCCATCAATAATGATAAGCCACCAAGTATAGACAACCTATACTTTGAAAGCTATTGAGAATAGTAGCAGACTGTATTGCCACACCCATTTGTCAGGTATTTAACCAAAGCCTAAAGGAGTGTGTGTCCCCACAGGCGTGGAAGGAAGCTAAAGTAATTCCACAACCTAAACATAGTAAAGCACCCTTTTTGTTGGCTCTAACAGCCGCCCAATCAGTTTGTAGCCTGTTCTTAGGATACTGGTGGAGAATTTGTTGATCAAATACAATGCTATTTGTCAGAAAACAAGTTAACTACTGACTTTCAGTATGCATATTGAGAAGGGCACTCAACTTGTACTGCACTGACTCAGATGACTGATGATTGGTTCAAATACATGGACTACAGGATTATAGTTGGAGCTGTATTGTAAGATTTCAGTGCAGCCTTTTATGTTACTGATCATACATTGTTATACGGAAAAACTCACTTGCTATGACTCTACATCACCTGCCATCACATGGTTGGAGAGTTACATATCCAACACAACTCAGAGACTGTTCTTCAATGGAAGCTTCTCTAACATCAGATATGTACAGTACAGTGCGGTGTCCCTCTGGGCAGTTGCCTCGGGCCGTTACTCTTCAACATTTTGTTACAAATTATTTGGTCCCTGGTCTTACATAAAGCTACAATGACCGTGTATGAAGATGATTCCACGCTCTACATGTCAGCACCCGAAGCCAGTGACATCACTGACGTTCTAAAGGAAGTTACAGTCAGTATCAGAACGGATGATCAATAATGAACTTAAATACATCTACAACTAAGTTGTGCATAAAGGGTGTGACCAGTAGGCATGTTGAGGAAGCTAAGCTCATAGGTATAACATTAGATGGTCAATAATAACGTTCAAGTCATATTCACAAAGTTATTGTGAAGATGAGGAGGGCTATGTCTGTTATTTAAAAAAAAGACATTCTGCGTTTTTGACACAGAAGTTGTTAATATGTAAGGTAACATGTTAATATGTAAGTTAACATGTTAATATGTACGATAACATGTTAATATGTAAGGCAACATGTTAATATATACGGTAACATGTTAATATGTAAGATAACATGTTAATATGTAAGACAACATGGTAATATGTAAGGTAACATATTAGTATGTACGGTAACATGTGAATATGTAAGGCAACATGTTAATATATACGGTAACATGTTAATATGTACGGTAACATGTTAATATGTAAAGTAACATGTTAAAATGTAAGTTAACATGTTAATATGTAAGGTACCATGTTAGTATGTAAGGTAACATGTTAATATGTACAGTAACATGTTAATATGTAAGGTAACATGCTAATATGTACGGTAACATGTTAATATGTACGGTAACATGTTAATATGTAAGGTAACATGTTAATATGTACGATAACATGTTAATATGTAAGGCAACATGCTAATATATATGGTAAAATGTTAATATGTAAGATAACATGTCAATATGCAAGGTAACATGTTAATATGTAAGACAACATGGTAATATGTAAGGTAACATGTGAATATGTAGGGTAACATGTTAATATGTAAGGCAACATGTTAATATATACGGTCACATGTTAATATGTAAAGGAACATGTTAAAATGTAAGTTAACATGTTAATATGTAAGGTACCATGTCAGTATGTAAGGTAACATGTTAATATGTACGGTAACATGTTAATATGTAAGGTAACATGTTAATATGTACGGTAACATGTTAATATGTAAGGTAACATGTTAATATATACGGTAACATGTTAGTATGTAAGGTAACAAGTTAATATGTAAGGTAACATGTTAATAAGTAAGGTAACATGTTAATATGTAAGGTAACATGTTAATAAGTAAGGTAACATGTTAATATGTAATGTAACATGTTAATAAGTAAGGTAACATGTTAGTATGCAAGGTAACATGTTAATATGTCAGGTAACATGTTAATATATAAGGTAACATGTTAATATGTAAGGTGCCATGTTAGTATGTAAGGTAACATGTTAATATGTACGGTAACATGTTAATATGTAAGGTAACATGCTAATATGTACGGTAACATGTTCATATGTACGGTAACATGGTAATATGTACGGTGACATGTCAATATGTAAGGTAACATGCTAATATGTACGGTAACATGTTCATATGTACGGTAACACGTTAATATGTACGGTGACATGTCAATATGTAAGGTAACATGTTAATATGTAAGGTAACATGTTAATATGTAAGGTAACATGTTAATATGTGAGGTACATGATCTCCAGCCACCCCAGTCATAGACTGTTCTCTCTGCTACGGCACTACAGACTAAGACTCCAGCCACCCCAGTCATAGACTGTTCTCTCTGCTACGGCACTACAGACTAAGACCCCAGCCACCCCAGTCATAGACTGTTCTCTCTGCTACGGCACTACAGACTAAGACCCCAGCCACCCCAGTCATAGACTGTTCTCTCTGCTACGGCACTACAGACTAAGACTCCAGCCACCCCAGTCATAGACTGTTCTCTCTGCTACGGCACTACAGACTAAGACTCCAGCCACCCCAGTCATAGACTGTTCTCTCTGCTACGGCTCGGCACTACAGACTAAGACTCCAGCCACCCCAGTCATAGACTGTTCTCTCTGCTACGGTACTACAGACTAAGACCCCAGCCACCCCAGTCATAGACTGTTCTCTCTGCTACGGCACTACAGACTAAGACTCCAGCCACCCCAGTCATAGACTGTTCTCTCTGCTACGGCACTACAGACTAAGACTCCAGCCACCCCAGTCATAGACTGTCCTCTCTGCTACGGCACTACAGACTAAGACTCCAGCCACCCCAGTCATAGACTGTTCTCTCTGCTACGGCACTACAGACTAAGACTCCAGCCACCCCAGTCATAGACTGTTCTCTCTGCTACGGCACTACAGACTAGGACTCCAGCCACCCCAGTCATAGACTGTTCTCTCTGCTACGGCACTACAGACTAAGACCCCAGCCACCCCAGTCATACTGTTCTCTCTGCTACGGCACTACAGACTAAGACCCCAGCCACCCCAGTCATAGACTGTTCTCTCTGCTACGGCACTACAGACTAGGACTCCAGCCACCCCAGTCATAGACTGTTCTCTCTGCTACGGCACTACAGACTAAGACCCCAGCCACCCCAGTCATAGACTGTTCTCTCTGCTACGGCACTACAGACTAAGACCCCAGCCACCCCAGTCATAGACTGTTTCTCTCTGCTACGGCACTACAGACTAAGACTCCAGCCACCCCAGTCATAGACTGTTCTCTCTGCTACAGCACTACAGACTAAGACTCCAGCCACCCCAGTCATAGACTGTTCTCTCTGCTACGGCACTACAGACTAAGACCCCAGCCACCCCAGTCATAGACTGTTCTCTCTGCTACGGCACTACAGACTAAGACTCCAGCCACCCCAGTCATAGACTGTTCTCTCTGCTACGGCACTACAGACTAAGACTCCAGCCACCCCAGTCATAGACTGTTCTCTCTGCTACGGCACTACAGACTAAGACTCCAGCCACCCCAGTCATAGACTGTTCTCTCTGCTACGGCACTACAGACTAAGACCCCAGCCACCCCAGTCATAGACTGTTCTCTCTGCTACGGCACTACAGACTAAGACTCCAGCCACCCCAGTCATAGACTGTTCTCTCTGCTACTGCACTACAGACTAAGACCCCAGCCACCCCAGTCATAGACTGTTCTCTCTGCTACGGCACTACAGACTAAGACTCCAGCCACCCCAGTCATAGACTGTTCTCTCTGCTACGGCACTACAGACTAAGACTCCAGCCACCCCAGTCATAGACTGTTCTCTCTGCTACGGCACTACAGACTAAGACCCCAGCCACCCCAGTCATAGACTGTTCTCTCTGCTACGGCACTACAGACTAAGACCCCAGCCACCCCAGTCATAGACTGTTCTCTCTGCTACGGCACTACAGACTAAGACCCCAGCCACCCCAGTCATAGACTGTTCTCTCTGCTACGGCACTACAGACTAAGACTCCAGCCACCCCAGTCATAGACTGTTCTCTCTGCTACGGCACTACAGACTAAGACTCCAGCCACCCCAGTCATAGACTGTTCTCTCTGCTACGGCACTACAGACTAAGACTCCAGCCACCCCAGTCATAGACTGTTCTCTCTGCTACGGCTCGGCACTACAGACTAGGACTCCAGCCACCCCAGTCATAGACTGTTCTCTCTGCTACGGCACTACAGACTAAGACTCCAGCCACCCCAGTCATAGACTGTTCTCTCTGCTACGGCTCTACAGACTAAGACTCCAGCCACCCCAGTTATAGACTGTTCTCTCTGCTACGGCACTACAGACTAAGACTCCAGCCACCCCAGTCATAGACTGTTCTCTCTGCTACAGCACTACAGACTAAGACTCCAGCCACCCCAGTCATAGACTGTTCTCTCTGCTACGGCACTACAGACTAAGACCCCAGCCACCTCAGTCATAGACTGTTCTCTCTGCTACGGCTCTACAGACTAAGACTCCAGCCACCCCAGTTATAGACTGTTCTCTCTGCTACGGCACTACAGACTAAGACTCCAGCCACCCCAGTCATAGACTGTTCTCTCTGCTACAGCACTACAGACTAAGACTCCAGCCACCCCAGTCATAGACTGTTCTCTCTGCTACGGCACTACAGACTAAGACCCCAGCCACCTCAGTCATAGACTGTCCTCTCTGCTACGGCACTACAGACTAAGACTCCAGCCACCCCAGTCATAGACTGTTCTCTCTGCTACTGCTCGGCACTACAGACTAGGACTCCAGGACTACGTTCAAAAGGCTTCTAAAACAGCTTCCACCCCCAAGCCAAAAAAAAACCTCCTGAACAGCTAATCAAATGGCTACCCGGACGATTATTATTGCCCCCCCACACACACACATTTTACACTGCTGCTACTCTCTGTTTACTATCTATGCATAGTCACTTTAACTCTATCAACATGTACAAATTACCTCATATGTACCTCAACTATTACCTCGACTAACCTGTGCCCCCACACATTGACTTTGTACCGGAACCCCCTGTATATAGCCTCCACATTGACTCTGTACCGGTACCCCCTGTATATAGCCTCCACATTGACTCTGTACCGGTACCCCCTGTATATAGCCTCCACATTGACTCAATTTGTACCGGTACCCCCTGTATATAGCCTCCACATTGACTCTGTACCAGTACCCCCTGTATATGGCCTCCACATTGACTCTGTACCTGTACCCCCTGTATATAGCCTCCACATTGACTCTGTACTGGTACCCCCTGTATATAGCCTCCACATTGACTCTGTCCCAGTACCCACTGTATATAGCCTCCACATTGACTCTGTACCGGTACCCCTGCATATAGCCTCCACATTGACTCTGTACCGGTACCCCTGTATAGAGCCTCCACATTGACTCTGTACCGGTACCCCCTGTATTAAGCCTCCACGTTGACTCTGTACCGGTACCCCCTGTATATAGCCTTCACATTGACTCTGTACCGGTACCCCCTGTATATAGCCTCCACATTGACTCTGTACCAGTATCCCCTGTATATAGCCTCCACATTGACTCTGTACCGGAACCCCTTGTATATATCTGTCATTATTGTTTTTTTTATTGTTGCTCTTTAATTATTTGTTATTATTCAAATTTATTTTTATCTATTTTTTTTTTAAATTCAGTTTATTTTAGTAAATACTTTAACACTTCTTTTTCTTAAAACTGCACTGTTGGTTAAGGGCTTGTAAGTAAGCATTTTCACTGTAAGGTCTACCTACACCTGTTGTATTCCAAGCATGTGACATATAAAATACAATTTGATTTATTTTGATTTTGTATTGTGTTTCTTAATCACATAACTGTCAGAGGTTATTTCTATAGGAATGAAATAAATCGAATGTTTATTCGTAGTGAATGTAGATTGCATAAGAAATATCCAAGTAGAAGGAAACATTTGAGTGGATACAAACATAACCCCCGTCCCTCATAATAAAGACTGTACAAATCTGATCCACCATTGAAACATGTTTTACTTTACTTTTCCAGACAATGCAACAACAAAAAAACAACATTTGCCTCATCTGAGAGGGTAAAATAAAAATATAAACCGCAATTTATTCCCCCAAAAGAAAATGCACAAAGTAACCCTGTCGTCGCAGTTGACAGCTATTGTTCTTGGACACAAAGGAACTGGGTCCATGGATCGCAGGCCGCTCATACAGGCACCTCATTCCATTCCGTCAGATCCCCTAACCACCCAACCAACGAATAAAAACGCCTCAATAAAATAAAACAAAAAAAAACACGTGCAAAAGAAGAGAACACAGGATTCTGCCCGTGTCAACATTAAAAGGGTATTCAATTCTGCCATTAGAAATAGACACGTAAAAACATCATTCCTATTGGTGTGGAAAGTGTTCGCCGTGCGTAACGGTGAGCAGTGTCGGTGGACAGGCTTCCATGTCCTTTGTGTAGGCGACAATGTGTAATGTTCATAGCTTGCCATATCACATCATATTACAAGTCCTATAATATCACACGCGGTAGTCAGCAGCTTTTTAGGTGCGGAAGGGCAGATATTTTGTCCACTTTTACAAAAGCAGAGGCGCTTTCAACTCCTTTCAGCCATTCTTTGCATTTCCTCACCACCGTCTCATCCACATTTCCATCTTCTTCTTCATATTCCACGTCATCGTATTTATATTGATCGTTTAGTAAAGAGATTTTTACTATGGATGTAATGTCCTTTGCGTGTTGCAGATTGGCGACGGGAATGGTCGAGCTTTTGGAACCCCTTGAGTCCGTTTGGATGGAAAGACTCGCCTGTGCCGAAAGTCAACGGACGCACAACACTTCTGCTGTTTGGCTAGTATCTGTTTCTCTAAACTGCGCTTTTGAATAACGAGAATGGCCTCGGTGTGAGGCTCAGAGAGAATTTAATCTCTCTTTCTTCTCCTGCCTCGTCCTTTCCCACTGAACTCCGCGAGGACTGCTTACTCCTGTCCGGGTGCGTGGTGCCTTCCACCGAAGTGGAACGCGGAACGCTCTTGCACGAGTCCTGAGATTGTTTGGGTAAAGTTAGAAGGTCTAAAGAACTCCTGGCTGTCTCCTGAATCGGGAGTTTGCATTTCTGTTGCTGGGGGTTTTCGCCCAAATTCCTCAGATTGGCTGTCGTCCAAGACCTCGACATCTTTTCCTTCTCGAGTCTTTTCCTCCGTCTGTTTCTTTTTCCTGAACAGCTCTCTGCCAGGAGAAGAGATTCGTTGGAGATTTATCGGTGGAAAAGGCATTATTGGGATAAACGTGATCGAAGACAACAGCAACGTCGCCTTTAATAGACAAAATAAGAATAAACTCGTAGACTGTGAATAAATATACTGTATTCTAATTGCATTATCTGATTCCCCCCAAAAATATTATATGTCTCTAGATCATTAGAAGCACCTTTGCTGTAGTCCGTTCTGTAATTCAACTGGCGTGACGGCGAAAAGCTGCCTGCTGTCTGGAATTTATACAGCTCGTCGGTGGGAGGCGTGGCCGTGGTGAGACCGGAGAGCAGCAGCACGCGGCTAAACAAAGACCGTATAAAAACAGCTCCTGCGGCTGCTTCTATGATAGTGATGTCATCGATACAGTCCTTCGGATGTAACGGTAGCCTGTTCTTGTTGAATGTATAAGAGAAAACGGACCAATGACATGTTGGGCTTACACCTAACGTAGACGTATTTATAGGGCTATAGTAGTTTTGTTTATGGGGACTGTTCAAATAGGAACGAGGTCACTCCTAATTGGAATTCCAGTTGAAGAACGGTCACATTTTTGTTCATTCTTGAACAGGAAATTCATTTCATCCACAAACAAAATAAAATAAATAAAAGACATTTAGAGGTCATATGAAATAACACGTTTTTTGTTGTACAATGCTCCATAGACATTGTTATGTCAGGCGTCTCTATAAACATTGTATTTAAGTACAATAAAATTGTATTGGTCGCAAACACATGTTTAGCAGATGTTATTGCGGTTGTAGCGAAATGCTTGTGCAAAGTTGCTTAGGAGCCTGAAACAAGGCGGTCATGTCTATCGGCACCATCTTAGACACAAAATGTATCTAAACTATATATTGTATCCCTATATTTAATAACCCATAAAAGTCCAAGCCCTGTCTACTAAGCTATATGTAATGGTTTTAAGGTGGTCATATCATATATCATTTGGCTATTTCATTTAGAATTTTAAGACCCCTTGAAGAGTAAACCAAATATATTGAAACAGTATTGGATGCTATTAGCCCAAATAAATGCATATGACAACAGATAGTCGCCCCTTAAAAAAATCAAAAGGACGTTTGTTCTGAGAGATATAAGAAATATATATATAATTTTTAAAAACATGTATTCAACCTCTTATCTTTGGCACTAAAACAGTCTCCCTATATATATATATATATATATATATATATACACACAACACACACACACACACACACACACACACACACACACACACACACACACACACACACACACACACACACACACACACACACACACACAAGTATGTGGACACCCCTTCAAATCAGTGGATTCGGCAATTTCAGCCACACCCGTTGCTGACAGGTGTATAAAATCGAGCACACAGCCATACAATCTCCATAGACAAACATTGGCAGTGGAATGGCGTTACTGAAGAGCTGCCCCCGGTCAACTGTAAGTGATGCTATTGTGAAGTGGAAATGTCTAGGAGCAACAACAGCTCAGCACTTGAAGCGGTAGGACACACAAGCTCAAAGAACGGGACTGCCGAGTGCTGATGTGCGTAACGAGTAAAAAATTGTCTGTCCTCGGTTGCAACCCTCACTACCGAGTTCCAAACTGCCTCTGGAAGCAACGTCAGCAACAAGAACTGTTTGTAGGGAGCTTCATGAAATGGGTTTCCATGGCCGAGCAGCCGCACACAAGCCTAAGATCACCATGCACAGCATCTGGCAGTCCGAAGGATGAATCTGGGTTTGGTGGATGCCAGAAGAACACTACCTGCCCGAATGCATACTACACTACAAATTTGTAGTGCCAACTGTAAAGTTTGGTGGAGGAGGAATAATGGTCTGGGGCTGTTTTTCATGGTTCAGACTCGGTCCCCTAGTTCCAGCAAAGGGAAATCTTAATGCTACTGAATACAATAAAATTGTAGATGTGGAAACACTTTGGGGAAGGCCCTTTCCTGTTTCAGCATGACAATGCCTCCGTACACAAAGCGAGGTCAATACAGAAATGGTTTGTTAACATTGGTGTGGAAGAACTTGACTGGTCTGCACAGAGCCCTGACCTTAACCCCATCTAACCCCTTTGGGATGAGTTGGAAAGCCGACTGTCAGCCAGGCCTAATCGCGCAACATCAGTGCCCGATTTCTAATGCTCGTGGTTGAATGGAAGCAAATCCCCGCAGCAATGTTCCAACATCTAGTGGAAAGCCTTCCCAGAAGAGTGGAGGCTGTTATAGCAGCAAAGGGGGGACCAACTCCATATTAATACCCATGATTTTAGAATGAGATGTTCGACGAGCAGGTGTCCACATACATTTGGTAATGCAGTGTAACTGAACTAAATGATTATAGCTTCACTTCTGTTACTTAAAGATAATATCTCCACCACCTTACCCAACCCACTGCAATTTGTATACCGCCCCAATAGGTCTACGAATGACGCAATCGCCATCGCACTGCACACTGCCACATCCCATCTGGACAAGAGGAATACCTACAGTGGGGCAAAAAAGTATTTAGTCAGCCACCAATTGTGCAAGTTCTTCCACATAAAAAAAGATGAGAGGCCTGTAATTTTCATCATAGGTACACTTCAACTATGACAGACAAAATGAGAAAAAAAATGGCAGAAAATCACATTGTAGGATTTTTAATGCATTTATTTGCAAATTATGATGGAAAATAAGTATTTCCAGCTCTTCGCTGATTCGTGGATTTGAGCTCTTCACCAGCCATGGCAGAATACTAACAGTCCTGTCTGGTAGGAAATCACGCACAGAACGAGCAGTATGGCTGGTGGCATTGTCATGCTGGAGGGTCATGTCAGGATGAGCCTGCAGGAAGGGTACCACATGAGGGAGGAGGATGTCTTCTCTGTAACGCACAGCATTGAGATTGCCTGCAATGACAACAAGCTCAGTCAGATGATGCTGTGACACACCGCCCCAGACCATGATGGACCCTCCACCTCCAAATCAATCCCGCTCCAGAGTACAGGCCTCGGTGTAACGCTCATTCCTTCGCCAATAAACGCGATCCAACCATAACCCTGGTGAGACAAAACCGTGACTCGTCAGCGAAGAGCACTTTCTGCTAGTCCTGTCTGGTCCAGCAATGGTGGGTTTGTGCCTATAGGTGACGTTGTTGCCGGTGATGTCTGGTGAGGACCTGCCTTACAACAGGCCTACAAGCCCTCAGTCCAGCCTCTCTCAGCCTATTGGGACAGTCTGAGCACTGATGGAGGGATTGTGCGTTCCTGGTGTAACTCGGACAGTTGTTGTCCCCATCCTGTACCTGTCCCGCAGGTGTGATGCGAGGACGATCAGCTGTCCGTCCTGTCTCCCTGTAGCGCTGTCTTAGGCGTCTCACAGTACAGACATTGCAATTTATTTCCCTGGCCACATCTGCAGTCATCATGCCTCCTTGCAGCATGCCGAAGGCACGTTCACGCAGATGAGTAGAGACTGGGCATCTTTCGTTTGGTGTTTTTCAGAGTCAGTAGAAAGGCCTCTTTAGTGTCCTAAGTTTTCATAACTGTGACCTTCATTGCCTACCATCTGTAAGCTGTTAGTGTCTTAACGACCGTTCCACAGGTGCATGTTCATTAATTGTTCATGGTTCATTGAACAAGCATGGGAAACAGTGTTTAAACCCTTTACAATGAAGATCTGTGAAGTTATTTGGATTTTTACAAATTATCTTTGAAAGACAGGGTCCTGAAAAAGGGCCTTTTTGTTTACTGAGTTTAGTCATTACATCCCATCCCAGCCACACACACATTGCTCTTCCAAATATTTCTATATTTCTCAATTTCACGATTTTACTTTTTTAGATGTGTGTATTGTAAGATATTACTGAACTGTTGGAACTAGGAACACAAGCATTTCACTACACCCACAATAACATCTGCTAAATATGTGTATTCCGACCAATACAATTTTATTTGATTTCATTGGCTAAATACGCTTATTGTGAAGACAACACAAACAGATCTGGGACCAGGCTAACATTAAAAATGTCATGCGGTAGTATAGTATGTTAGTAGGTAATGTCTAGATTACAAGAAGCAGAATGAGCCAGAAGGACTCAACTGCATCTCAATTAGAGAAACAAAGAGAGCTCATTTACAGGCGATTGGGCTTTGAGCTTAAGGGGTAAGAGGGGACATTTTGTATGTCACTAACTGCACACATGCGGATCTGAGTCATGTTCAGTGAGCACCAAATAGAAGAAAACGGACTGAAATAGAGAGGGATGACAGGGTTATGTCCAATAAGAACTGTAGATTTTTCCTCATTGCAACACATTTTAAAACGTTTTTTTGTTGTTGTTGTTGCTATAGTGTGCCCTAATGAACACAACCTACTGGTACAGTAGGTTTCTCAGTCGTTGGCTGAAATCGTCTGTCTCCCCCAAGGGGTCTGGGTTTAATGTGGTGTGATCGTCTGTCTCCCCCAGGCAGGGATCTGGGTTTAATGTGGTGTCTGTCTGTCTCCCCCAGGCAGGGATCTGGGTTTAATGTGGTGTGATCATCTGTCTCCCCCAGGCAGGATCTGGGTTTAATGTGGTGTGATGTCATCTGTCTCCCCCAGGCAGGGGTCTGGGTTTGGTGTGGTGTCTGTCTGTCCCCAGGCAGGGATCTGGGTTTAATGTGTCTGTCTGTCTGTCTCCCCCAGGCAGGGATCTGGGTTTAATGTGGTGTGATGTCTGTCTGTCTCCCCAGGCAAGGATCTGGGTTTAATGTGGTGTGATGTCTGTCTGTCTCCCCCAGGCAGGGACCTGGGTTTAATGTGGTGTGATGTCTGTCTGTCTCCCCCAGGCAGGGACCTGGGTTTAATGTGGTGTGATGTCTGTCTCCCCAGGCAGGGGTCTGGGTTTAATGTGGTGTGATGTCTGTCTGTCTCCCCCAGGCAGGGGGTCTGGGTTTAATGTGGTGTCTGTCTGTCTCCCCCAGGCAGGGATCTGGGTTTAATGTGGTGTCTGTCTGTCTCCCCAGGCAGTGCACGGTGGGGTACTGTCGTTTATTAATTTAGTAACATGACTCACTGAGACTGGCTATCAGCCACATTACGTCCACGTGGGGTAAGGAGATTCAATTATGTTTCAAGGAATCCCTTACGTAAGCATGCTCGCACGTGCAGAGAGATGTCTGCATTTTATTTTAATTCTTTAATTCTCTCTCTCTCTCTCTCTGTCTCTCTCTCAAAATGATAAGCATACCACCAACATTTGAGGGTGAACTAAGTTAGCTTACTGAAAGGAGCGCAGTTTTAAAATGAAATGAAAACAGTTGATGTCATTCATCAAAAATAGTCTTCCCATTCTTGTAAAGTCTCAGCAAGTCTGATTTCCATTGGACAAAATCCAAAAAGCAGAAGAGGGTAAGGCATTGAATTGTATTTTCAGATTTACAGGCATCATAGTGGAAATGTCTACAGGCTTTAACCTGCTCTGAAAGAACAAGATAAGACATTTTAGATTTTTTTGCAGGGTTGGTGTCAATTCAAATTTAAAAGCAGAAAACCTACAATTCCAATTCAATAATTGAACAAATAATCTATTTGAATGACTTTGCCATTAACTGAAACGTAAAAGCTATTTATTTTGAGTTGTTACATTGCTTTTTAAATTTTAAATTTAAATAACTTCTGGAACAGACTGCCTTCAATTCTAATTGACCCCAACCCTGTCTTCATGGATATTTTAATTGTCTCCCACTTTCACCAGAAGCACTTAAAAACGACAGACAGAATGAGTGTAAAAATATGAGATTTTGCAGACAAGCATCAAGCAGGTTCAATTCCATTTCAACTCAATTCAGGAAGTAAACTGAAATCTCGTCAATGCTTCTCAATGAGAACAATAGAATTAGAATTTTAGTCAACTTCCTGAATTAAATACATTTCAAATGGAATTGACCCCAAACCTGGTAAGCATAACATGAATACACTTTAGTTTCAGATACCCGTTATACAATTATAGGAAATATTAATGATTCATAGTATGAAACAGCAATGAAAATATATATTAGAAAATAAAAAGGAAAAACAATTTCAAAAACAAAATATTTTACATATATCCACTCTGCATACTTGTCTTCACATGAAAAAGTGGACAGTCTGGAAACTTTAGACCTGGGTTTAAATACAATTCGAAATCTTTCAAATACCTAGACAAATTGCTCGAGCTTTCCTGGAGTGTTAAGTGGGTGGGGTTTGCAGTTATGCAATTTTCTATTGGTTCCGTCACCAGGCATGCTCAATCAAGCCCAGCTAAACTGATCTCAAATAGTGTTTGAACCCACGTCTGTTCTCTTAACTCAGACAGCTGGTGAAGACCTTCATCACGGCGTCCCTGGAGAAGAAGGGACAACAGAAGAGTTAGGAGAATCGGTGATAAATGCCAACAGACTTCATGAAGGGTGTTTTGCATGAACAATCCAGTAGGCTTTATTTATCTGAAAATCAGAAGAACAAAAACTAAAAAGAGTGAGGAAAGCAATAGTGGATAACACAGTGATTTCTTTCTCGTTCTATCTAGTATTTTAACTGATGTTTTTGGTACCCACCAGACATTTGACCTTTTCTTGATAACAATTACAGTACATCACCAGAAAGCTACTTCACAGCATTGTGAATGCATTTTTTGTTGTTGTTATAGGTGTGGCTCACGCATATTTAATTACGTTTTGGCGGGAAAGCAGCACATGTTCAGTGATGCCCCTCCCCCTTCCACACTCCAGGTATTAGAATGATGCATCACAACCAGAAGTTACCACAGCAACAGCAAAACAAGGTCACTCTTCCATCTTAATTCTCTCTCTTCCGCCTCCCCCTCATTCTTTCTTTCTCTCAGTCAACCGCTCTCTCTCTATCAATGTGTTGCTAGGCAGACTTTCCTTGGCTGCCACCCTCAACACCTACTGATGGAGCTGTGAAGCTGAACCAGTAAAGGGTTAAAAGAGGACGGGATGGAGGGAGGGGACAGAGGAAGTATGAGGGGGTTGGTGGAAAAGACTGGCTTCCTAAAACACACCACATAAATAAATGATAATTGACTGAAATGATGACACCCCGGTAAAGGTCTATTCTAGGAAACCCCAAAGTAAAGGTACATCTCAAAGGGCACCCTATTCCCTATAAAGTGCAAGAACTTTGACCAGAGCCCTATGGGATACCCTATGGGTCTTGGTGAAAAGTAGTGCACTATATTAGGGAAGAGGGTGCCGTTTAGGACACATGAATAGTTCCCTGAGCTGTCATTTAGAAAGAGCAGATACAGGTTCAACCAGGAACTGGGGGAGAGCAGATACAGGTTCAACCAGGAACTGGGGGAGAGCAGATACAGGTTCAACCAGGGACTGGTTCAACCAGGGAGAGCAGATACAGGTTCAACCAGGGACTGGGGAGAGCAGATACAGGTTCAACCAGGGACTGGGGGAGAGCAGATACAGGTTCAACCAGGGACTGGGGGAGAGCAGATACAGGTTCAACCAGGAACTGGGGAGAGCAGATACAGGTTCAACCAGGGACTGGGGGAGAGCAGATACAGGTTCAACCAGGGACTGGGGGAGAGCAGATACAGGTTCAACCAGGGACTGGGGGAGAGCAGATACAGGTTCAACCAGGGACTGGGGAGAGCAGATACAGGTTCAACCAGGGACTGGGGGAGAGCAGATACAGGTTCAACCAGGGACTGGGGGAGAGCAGATACAGGTTCAACCAGGGACTGGGGGAGAGCAGATACAGGTTCAACCAGGGACTGGGGGAGAGCAGATACAGGTTCAACCAGGGACTGGGGGAGAGCAGATACAGGTTCAACCAGGGACTGGGGGAGAGCAGATACAGGTTCAACCAACCAGGGACTGGGGGAGAGCAGATACAGGTTCAACCAGGGACTGGGGGAGAGCAGATACAGGTTCAACCAGGGACTGGGGGAGAGCAGATACAGGTTCAACCAGGGACTGGGGGAGAGCAGATACAGGTTCAACCAGGGACTGGGGAGAGCAGATACAGGTTCAACCAGGGACTGGGGGAGAGCAGATACAGGTTCAACCAGGGACTGGCAGATACAGGTTCAACCAGGGAGCAGATACAGGTTCAACCAGGGACTGGGGGAGAGCAGATACAGGTTCAACCAGGGACTGGGTTGGGGAGAGCAGATACAGGTTCAACCAGGGACTGGGGGAGAGCAGATACAGGTTCAACCAGGGACTGGGGGAGAGCAGATACAGGTTCAACCAGGGACTGGGGACTGGGAGAGCAGATACAGGTTCAACCAGGGACTGGGGGAGAGCAGATACAGGTTCAACCAGGGACTGGGGGAGAGCAGATACAGGTTCAACCAGGGACTGGGGGAGAGCAGATACAGGTTCAACCAGGAACTGGGGAGAGCAGATACAGGTTCAACCAGGGACTGGGGAGAGCAGATACAGGTTCAACCAGGGACTGGGGGAGAGCAGATACAGGTTCAACCAGGGACTGGGGGAGAGCAGATACAGGTTCAACCAGGGACTGGGGAGAGCAGATACAGGTTCAACCAGGAACTGGGGGAGAGCAGATACAGGTTCAACCAGGGACTGGGGGAGAGCAGATACAGGTTCAACCAGGGACTGGGGGAGAGCAGATACAGGTTCAACCAGGGACTGGGGGAGAGCAGATACAGGTTCAACCAGGAACTGGGGGGAGAGCAGATACAGGTTCAACCAGGAACTGGGGGAGAGCAGATACAGGTTCAACCAGGAACTGGGGGAGAGCAGATACAGGTTCAACCAGGGACTGGGGGGAGAGCAGATACAGGTTCAACCAGGGACTGGGGAGAGCAGATACAGGTTCAACCAGGGACTGGGGAGAGCAGATACAGGTTCAACCAGGAACTGGGGGAGAGCAGATACAGGTTCAACCAGGAACTGGGGGAGAGCAGATACAGGTTCAACCAGGAACTGGGGGAGAGCAGATACAGGTTCAACCAGGAACTGGGGGAGAGCAGATACAGGTTCAACCAGGGACTGGGGGAGAGCAGATACAGGTTCAACCAGGGACTGGGGAGGACTGCAAATACAGGTTCAACCAGGGACTGGGGAGAGCAGATACAGGTTCAACCAGGGACTGCAGGAGGTTCAAGCAGGATACAGAGGTTCAACCAGGGACTGCAGGGGCCAGGAACTGCAGATACAGGTTCAACCAGGGACTGGAGGAGAGCAGATACAGGTTCAACCAGGGACTGGGGGGAGAGCAGATACAGGTTCAACCAGGAACTGGGGAGAGCAGATACAGGTTCAACCAGGGACAGGGGGGAGAGCAGATACAGGTTCAACCAGGAACTGGGGAGAGCAGATACAGGTTCAACAGGAACTGGGGAAAAGGACTGCAGATACAGGTTCAACAGATACAGGTTCAACCAGGGACTGGAGGAGAGCAGATACAGGTTCAGCCAACAGAGAGCAGAACAGGTTGGGGAGGCAGATACAGGTTCAACCAGGAACTGCAGATACAGGTTCAACCAGGGACTGGGGGAGAGCAGATACAGGTTCAGCAGGAACTCAGATACAGGTTCAACCAGGGACTGGGGAGGCAGATACAGGTTCAACCAGGAACAGGTTCAACCAGGGACTGGAGGAGAGCAGATACAGGTTCAACCAGGAACTGGGGAGAGCAGATACAGGTTCAACCAGGAACTGGGAGAGCAGACAGGTTCAACCAGGGACTGGGGGAGAGCAGATACAGGTTCAACCAGGAACTGCAGATACAGGTTCAACCAGGGACTGGGGAGAGCAGATACAGGTTCAACCAGGAACTTCAACCAGGGACTGGGGGAGAGATACAGGTTCAACCAGGGACTGCAGATACAGGTTCAACCAGGAATACAGTTCAACCAGGAACTGGGGAAGCAGATACAGGTTCAACCAGGAACTGGGAGAGCAGATACAGGTTCAACCAGGGGGTTCAACCAGGAACTGGGGGAGAACAGGTTCAACCAGGGACTGGGAGCAGATACAGGTTCAACCAGGGACTGGGGAGAACTGGGAGAGCGAGACGGCCTATATATAGTATCAACAGAGTAAAACACATTAAAGGGTTAGCTTGGTCTACAGTATTCTGGGGGAGTGACGTCCTCAGCTTGGTCTACAGTATTCTGGGGGAGTGATGTCCTCAGCTTGGTCTACAGTAGTCTGGGGGAGTGACGTCCTCAGCTTGGTCTACAGTATTCTGGGGGAGTGACGTCCTCAGCTTGGTCTACAGTAGTCTGGGGGAGTGACGTCCTCAGCTTGGTCTACAGTATTCTGGGGGAGTGATGTCCTCAGCTTGGTCTACAGTAGTCTGGGGGAGTGACATCCTCAGCTTGGTCTACAGTAGTCTGGGGGAGTGACATCCTCAGCTTGGTCTACAGTAGTCTGGGGGAGTGATGTCCTCAGCTTGGTCTACAGTAGTCTGGGGGAGTGACGTCCTCAGCTTGGTCTACAGTAGTCTGGGGGAGTGACGTCCTCAGCTTGGTCTACAGTATTCTGGGGAGTAATGATGATGTGATGAACACAGATCAACACCAAAGTTAGCGTAACGGACCATAGTGACTGTAGAGTGGCAGGAGTGGAGATAGTTCTGTAGGATTCAGGGTTAATAACTGTAAATAACCATTCTTCTTGGTTAAATAAAATAAATAATGCACGTACAATGTTATTCAAAAGGGAAACGGCTCCATACTATAGTTAGAATGTTGGTTAACCCTGGCTGTCAATGGAAATAAGAATGTGTTGTTAACGGACTCCATACTATAGTTAGGATGTTGGTTAACCCTGGCTGTCAATGTAAATAAGAATGTGTTGTTAACGGACTCCATACTATAGTTAGAATGTTGGTTAACCCTGGCTGTCAATGGAAATAAGAATGTGTTGTTAACGGACTCCATACTATAGTTAGGATGTTGGTTAACCCTGAAACATCAATGTAAATAAGAATGTGTTGTTAACGGACTCCATACTACAGTTAGAATGTTGGTTAACCCTGGCTGTCAATGGAAATAAGAATGTGTTGTTAACGGACTCCACTTGGTTAAATGTTATGCTCAAAGGAAAACTAATAATTAATAAAGGAAAACTAATAAACTAATAATTTCAGAATTGAAATATTACTCAGGCCGCGTGATAACAAAACAATAGAGGGCCAAATAAATAACAAAATGTCTATGAAATGAAAATGCATTTACATATGTACTGTGGATAGCGTCCATATTGAGCTTGGCCCTGCTTATCTGGATAGATGAAAAGTCATATTTTAAAAAACACATATACTGCTGAGTTAATTAAGAAGTTGAGACTAAAACATTTTTAAAAAAAGGGGCTCCTTCTATAGAAATAGGTCAAGCCTCACTAAATAGTAGAAAGCAGATCATTCAGTCAACGTTCCTTCCTGTCCTAGACTATGGCGACATCATCTATATGACCTCAGCTGCCACTTCATTGCAGCCGTTAGATGCTGTTGATCATTAGTGCACTGCGCTTTATTACGGGCGACAATTTTAGTACTCATCACCGCATTCTCTACCAGAATGTTGGTGGGCCCTCTGTGATGTCATCACCGCATTCTCTACCAGAATGTTGGTGGGCCCTCTGTGATGTCATCACCGCATTCTCTACCAGAATGTTGGTGGGCCCTCTGTGATGTCATCACCGCATTCTCTACCAGAATGTTGGTGGGCCCTCTGTGATGTCATCACCGCATTCTCTACCAGAATGTTGGTGGGCCCTCTGTGATGTCATCACCGCATTCTCTACCAGAATGTTGGTGGGCCCTCTGTGATGTCATCACCGCATTCTCTACCAGAATGTTGGTGGGCCCTCTGTGATGTCATCACCGCATTCTCTACCAGAATGTTGGTGGGCCCTCTGTGATGTCATCACCGCATCTCTACCAGAATGTTGGTGGGCCCTCTGTGATGTCATCATTCTCTACCAGAATGTTGGTGGGCCCTCTGTGATGTCATCACCGCATTCTCTACCAGAATGTTGGTGGGCCCTCTGTGATGTCATCACCGCATTCTCTACCAGAATGTTGGTGGGCCCTCTGTGATGTCATCACCGCATTCTCTACCAGAATGTTGGTGGGCCCTCTGTGATGTCATCACCGCATTCTCTACCAGAATGTTGGTGGGCCCTCTGTGATGTCACATAGGTTGATACATTGCTTTGTTTTCATTTATTAAGCCCTTTTACAAATATCTCCACTGTGCCTAACATCATTACTAAACTTTAGATATAGGAGTTACCACACCCGGTCTCAGGGATGGATCACTCTGGAAATCCCTTTGGTCGCTACTGAGTTAGGTAAAAATCAGCTTTTAGTTTCCTTTCAATGACGAAGACGTGAGGAGCGCTTTCTAGCCATGACGACGACGACGTGAGGAGCGCTTTCTAGCCATGACGACGACGACGTGAGGAGCGTTTTGTAGCCATGACGACGTGAGGAGCGTTTTGTAGCCATGACGAATGATTTCAAAAGATGCATATCTCCTAAATTTAAAGCATTTGTTCAGTTTGTATCTTTCACTTTACGTTGATTGGAACCGATTAGTGGTCATTTTGTGATAACTACACTGTGATTCAAATTATGTAAAAAAAATGTATATTTATTTAAACCTTCTTCGGGTTTTTTTTTTTCCCCCTCGAAACGTTAACAATTCCAAACGTTTACGCCTGTAGGGTCCTCTGTTTGTCAGCGGGGTCGAGGTATGGGGTGGGGGGAGGAGATGAATGCAGGAGGAGGGTCCTCTGTCAGCGGGTCGAGGTATGGGGGTGGGGGAGGAGATGAATGCAGGAGGAGGGTCCTCTGTTTGTCAGCGGGGTCGAGGTATGGGGTGGGGGAGGAGATGAATGCAGGAGGAGGGTCCTCTGTTTGTCAGCGGGGTCGAGGTATGGGGTGGGGGAGGAGATGAATGCAGGAGGAGGGTCCTCTGTTTGTCAGTATGGGGTGGGGGGAGGAGATGAATGCAGGAGGAGGGTCCTCTGTCAGGGTCGAGGTATGGGGTGGGGGAGGAGATGAATGCAGGAGGAGGGTCCTCTGTCAGCGGGGTCGAGGTATGGGGTGGGGGAGGAGATGAATGCAGGAGGAGGGGTCCTCTGTCAGCGGGGTCGAGGTATGGGGTGGGGGAGGAGATGAATGCAGGAGGAGGGTCCTCTGTCAGCGGGGTCGAGGTATGGGGTGGGAGGAGATGAATGCAGGAGGAGGGTCCTCTGTTTGTCAGCGGGGTCGAGGTATGGGGTGGGGGAGGAGATGAATGCAGGAGGAGGGTCCTCTGTCTGTCAGCGGGGTCGAGGTATGGGGTGGGGGAGGAGATGAATGCAGGAGGAGGGTCCTCTGTCAGCGGGGTCGAGGTATGGGGTGGGGGAGGAGATGAATGCAGGAGGAGGGTCCTCTGTCAGCGGGGTCGAGGTATGGGGTGGGGGAGGAGATGAATGCAGGAGGAGGGTCCTCTGTTTGTCAGCGGGGGGTATGGGGTGGGGAGGAGATGAATGCAGGAGGAGGGTCCTCTGTTTGTCAGCGGGGGAGGTATGGGGTGGGGGAGGAGATGAATGCAGGAGGAGGGTCCTCTGTTGTCAGCGGGGTGTATGGGTGGGGGAGGAGATGAATCAGGGGTCCTCTGTCTGTCAGGCGGGTCGAGGTATGGGGTGGGGAGGAGATGAATGCAGGAGGAGGGTCCTCTGTCAGTCGGGGGTCGAGGTATGGGGTGGGGGAGGAGATGAATGCAGGAGGAGGGTCCTCTGTCAGCGGGGGTCGAGGTATGGGGTGGGGGAGGAGATGAATGCAGGAGGAGGGTCCTCTGTCAGCGGGAGTCGAGGTATGGGGTGTCAGCAGGAGGAGGGTCCTCTGTCAGGTCGGGGTGGGGGGGGAGGAGATGAATGCAGGAGGAGGGTCCTCTGTCAGCGGTCGAGTATGGGGTGGGAGGAGATGAATGCAGGAGGAGGATCCTCTGTTTGTCAGCGGGTCGAGGGTATGGGGTGGGGGAGGAGATGAATGCAGGAGGAGGGTCCTCTGTCAGCGGGGTCGAGGTATGGGGTGGGGAGGAGATGAATGCAGGAGGAGGGTCCTCTGTCAGCGGGTCGAGGTATGGGGTGGGGGAGGAGATGAATGCAGGAGGAGGGTCCTCTGTCTGTCAGCGGGGTCGAGGTATGGGGTGGGGAGGAGATGAATGCAGGAGGAGGGTCCTCTGTCAGCGGGGTCGAGGTATGGGGTGGGGAGGAGATGAATGCAGGAGGAGGGTCCTCTGTCAGCGGGGTGGTATGGGGTGGGAGGAGATGAATGCAGGAGGAGGGTCCTCTGTCTGTCAGCGGGGGTCGAGGTATGGGGTGGGGGAGGAGATGAATACAGGAGGAGGGTCCTCTGTTTGTCAGCGAAGTCGAGGGTATGGGGTGGGGGAGGAGATGAATGCAGGAGGAGGGTCCTCTGTCAGCGGGGTGGTATGGGGTGGGGGGATGAGATGAATGCGGGAGGAGGGTCCTCTGTTTGTCAGCGGGGTCGAGGTATGGGGTGGGGGGAGGAGATGAATGCGGGAGGAGGGTCCTCTGTTTGTCAAGCGGGGGTCGAGGTATGGGGTGGGGGACGAAGATGAATGCAGGAGGAGGGTCCTCTGTCAGCGGGGTCGAGGTATGGGAGTGGGGGACGAGATGGGGCTGGGAGGAGGGTCCTCTGTCAGCGGGGGTCGAGGTATGGGGTGGGGGAGGAGATGAATGCAGGAGGAGGGTCCTCTGTCAGCGGGGTCGAGGTATGGGGTGGGGGAGGAGATGAATGCAGGAGGAGGGTCCTCTGTTTGTCATGGGGGTCGAGGTATGGGGTGGGGAGGAGATGAATGCAGGAGGAGGGTCCTCTGTCAGGCGGGGTCGAGGTATGGGGTGGGGGAGGAGATGAATGCGGGAGGAGGGTCCTCTGTCCAGGGGAGTCGAGGTATGGGGTGGGGACGAGATGAATGCGGGAGGAGGGTCCTCTGTCAGCGGGGTCGAGGTATGGGGTGGGGGAGGAGATGAATGCGGGAGGAGGGTCCTCTGTTTGTCAGCGGGGTCGAGAGGTATGGGGTGGGGGAGGAGATGAATGCGGGAGGAGACCCATTTGAGCTGATTTTATGACCCATTTTTAGAGGAGAGAAATCCCACTGAAGTGAAAAACACTAAAGGGAGAGAAATCCCTGACTCAGTCACAGCTGGGCTGAACAAGCCAAGCCTTTAGGGCTGAGGATTGGGAGGGCTCAGATTGCATGTGTTTAATCCTCCCAGAACTTCAGAGAGAGGGAATCCAAGACAGAAATCACCACATCAATCCCCCAAAAGTCAACTTGCAGGGCGGTCAATCAGAGGTTATCACTGATAATAATATGAATACTACACAACAAAAACAAAAAAAAACATATTAGCAGATTTTCAAAAACTAGAAGCCTGGAGCAGGGAAGGGTGGGTGAGAACAAACCAATAGCTGGCCACCTTGACACCCTTCTTTTGTTCTTACACTGCTCCTTGTTTATCATCTACGCAGAGTCACTTTTCAAATTACCTCAACTAACCAGTACCCCAGCACAATGACCCGGGACCAGTACCCCAGCACAATGACCCGGTACCCCAGCACAATGACCCTGTGCCCCAGCACAATGACCCGGGACCAGTACCCCAGCACAATGACCCTGTACCCCAGCACAATGACCCTGCACCCCAGCACAATGACCCGGTGCCCCAGCACAATGACCCGGTACCAGTACCCCAGCACAATGACCCTGTACCCCAGCACAATGACCCTGTACCCCAGCACAATGACCCGGTACCGGTACCCCAGCACAATGACCGGTACCCCAGCACAATGACCAGTACCCCAGCACAATGACCCTGTACCCCAGCACAATGACCCTGTACCCCAGCACAAATGACCCCTGTACCCCAGCACAATGACCCTGTACCCCAGCACAATGACCCTGTACCCCAGCACAATGACCCGGTACCCCAGCTGTGACCCGGTGCCCCAGCACAATGACCCGGTGCCCCAGCACAATGACCCTGTACCCCAGCACAATGACCCTGTACCCCAGCACAATGACCCGGTACCGGTACCCCAGCACAATGACCCGGTACCTGTACCCCAGCACAATGACCCGGTACCCCAGCACAATGACCAGTACCCCAGCACAATGACCCTGTACCCCAGCACAATGACCCTGTACCCCAGCACAATGACCGGTGCCACAGCACAATGACCGGTACCCCAGCACAATGACCGGTGCCCCAGCACAATGACCCGTGCAGTACCCCAGCACAATGACCCGGTACCCCAGCACAATGACCCGGTACCCCAGCACAATGACCCGGTACCCCAGCACAATGAGCCTGTGCCCCAGCACAATGACCCTGTGCCCCAGCACAATGACCCTGTGCCCCAGCACAATGACCCGGTGCCCCAGCACAATGACCCTGTGCCCCAACACAATGACCCGGTGCCCAGCACAATGACCCAGATACCAGTACCCCAGCACAATGACCCGGTACCTGTACCCCAGCACAATGACCCGGTACCCCAGCACAATGACCCGGTGCCTGTACCCCAGCACAATGACCCGGTACCTGTACCCCAGCACAATGACCCGGTACCCCAGCACAATGACCAGTACCTGTACCAGCACAATGACCCGGTACCCCAACTGTGACCCGGTGCTAGCACAATGACCTGTACCCCAGCACAATGACCGGTACCTGTACTACCTGTACCCCAGCACAATGCCCCTGTACCCCAGCACAATGACCCGGTACCCCAGCACAATGACCCGGTACCCCAGCACAATGACTCGGTACCTGTACCCCAGCACAATGACCCGGTACCTGTACCCCAGCACAATGCCCCTGTACCCCAGCACAATGACCCGGTACCCCAGCACAATGACCCGGTACCCCAGCACAATGACCCGGTGCCCCAGCACAATGACCCTGTGCCCCAGCACCGGTGACCCTGTGCCCCAGCACAATGACCCGGTGCCCCAGCACAATGACCGGTGCCCCAGCACAATGACCGGTGCCAGCACAATGACCCTGTACCCCAGCACAATGACCCGGTGCCCCAGCACAATGACCCTGTGCCCCAGCACAATGACCCGGTGCCCCAGCACAATGACCCAGTACCAGTACCCCAGCACAATGACCCGGTACCGGTACCCCAGCACAATGACCCGGTAACTGTACCCCAGCACAATGACCCGGTACCCCAGCACAATGACCAGTACCCCAGCACAATGACCCGGTACCCCAGCACAATGACCCTGTACCCCAGCACAATGACCCGGTACCCCAGCACAATGACCGGTACCCCAGCACAATGACCGGTACCCCAGCACAATGACCCGGTACCCCAGCACAATGACCCGGTACCTGTACCCCAGCACAATGACCCGGTACCGGTGCCCCAGCACAATGACCAGTACGGTGCCCCAGCACAATGACCAGTACGGTGCCCCAGCACAATGACCGGTACCCCAGCACAATGACCGGTACCCCAGCACAATGACCGGGTACCAGTACCCCAGCACAATGACCCGGTACCAGTACCCCAGCACAATGACCAGTACCTGTACCCCAGCACAATGACCAGTGCCTGTACCCCAGCACAATGACCAGTACCTGTACCCCAGCACAATGACCGGTACGGTGCCCCAGCACAATGACCGGTACCGGTGCCCCAGCACAATGACCGGTACCGGTGCCCCAGCACAATGACCGGTACCCCAGCACAATGACCCGGTACCCCAGCACAATGACCGGTACCTGTACCCCAGCACAATGACCCGGTGCCCCAGCACAATGACCCGGTACCAGTACCCCAGCACAATGACCAGTGCCCCAGCACAATGACCCGGTACCAGTACCCCAGCACAATGACCAGTACCTGTACCCCAGCACAATGACCCGGTGCCCCAGCACAATGACCCGGTACCAGCACAATGACCAGGTACCTGTACCCCAGCACAATGACCCGGTGCCCCAGCACAATGACCCGGTACCTGTACCCCAGCACAATGACCGATTGCCCCAGCACAATGACCCGGTACCTGTACCCCAGCACAATGACCGGTACCAGTACCCCAGCACAATGACCCGGTACCTGTACCCCAGCACAATGACCGGTACCAGTACCCCAGCACAATGACCGGTACCCCAGCACAATGACCCGGTACCCCAGCACAATGACCCGGTACCAGTACCCCAGCACAATGACCGGTGCCCCAGCACAATGACCAGTGCCCCAGCACAATGACCCGGTGCCCCAGCACAATGACCCTGTACCCCAGCACAATGACCCGGTGCCCCAGCACAATGACCAGTACCCCAGCACAATGACCGGTGCCCCAGCTTTGTGACCGGTACCGGTACCCCAGCACAATGACCCGGTACCGGTACCCCCTGTATATAGTCTTGTTATTATTATTATTATTGTCATTTTCTGATTACATTTTTATTTTAATTACTTTAGTTTATTTATTAAATATTTTGCAAACTCTATTTCTTGAACTGCATTGTTGGTTTATTAAAGGCTTGTAAGTAAGGATTTCATTTAACATTTGTGAGGTGAGGGGCGGGGTGGGTGAGCTGCCATTTGCGTGGCTCTGTATGGTGAGCTCCCTAGGGGTTAGGGCTTTGGGCTGTGTTCGAAATGGCACCCTATTCCCTATATAGTGCACTACTTTTGACCAGGGCCCATAAGCAGGCCCATTGGGCACTGGTCTAAAGTAGTGCACGATGTAGAGAATAGACTTCCATTTGGGACGCTTCTAGAGGGGATTAAGCAACATATGGTGTAACCAAACAGCGGGGTGTTTAGAAGTAAATAAAAACATGTTTTCATTCAGGGACCTGTGTGTGTGTGTGTGTGTGTGTGTGTGTGTGTGTGTGTGTGTGTGTGTGTGTGTGTGTGTGTGTGTGTGTGTGTGTGTGTCTGAGATTGTCATTATTCCTTAAAAAAGGGTGACTGCACTTCCTTATTTCGGGCCTCATTTTGAAGATGGGCTAAAACTGCTTCTCCAATAGAAATCTCCGATCACACTTGTAGGCGATGTCATGGCGACGTTGGCTCGCTAAGCGTATGCGTAGAAGCACGTCGTCGTGTCTATCGGTTGTCTGGCGCCAAACTGCAGCTCTGGGTTTAGAAACTGAATGAACATGAAGAAATGCTTAGCGGCAAGGCCTGCCGAGTGGCGCAGTGGTTAATGACACTGCATTGCAATGCTTGAGGCGTCACTTACAGACCAGGGTTCGTTCTCAGGCTGTATCATAACCAGCCGAGACAGGGAGTCCCGTAGGGGCGGTACCATTGGTCCAGCGTCGCCCGGGTTCGGGGAGGGTTCAGTGCCGTTTAGTTGTCTACAACTTACTAATTAACGGAGTGTCTGGCAGTGCTTCATCTGGAGTTATGTTACTATTCAGGTCTCAGAAGGGACACAAGATGCTCCTGAATGGCTTTATGGAATATTGACAAGTTGCAGTTGAGATACAAGTGGCAAACTAGAGTGATTGACAGTATCAAACACATCAGCAAGTGGTTTCTCCCTTAAGGGCTTAGGGCCAAGCATGAACAAGTCTGAAGCGCTGCGTAAAATGGGCAGGTCTGTCTGGAGTTTCGGACTGCTCTGATTGGATAGAGCATGCACAGCTGCTTCTCTCGTATTACTGGGCATGATGGTAAGCTATACCCTCCCAGGAAGTCATGACAAACACACTTCATGACCTACTTGTCCTATTTACACTTTGTAGTCAATTTTGACACTAGAATAAAATGTTTCTGACTCACATCGATGCCACAATGAACAAACTTCTCTGTTTTTAAACGGCTTAAGGGGCAGTTGACCTTTAGTTGTCACAAACCTCATGGACAAGGTTAAAGCACGTGTCAACTGGACCACTGACATCACACACACACACACACACACACACACACCATTAGAACATAGAACCCAGGGCTCTAAAGTGCGACCAATGTGGTTGCATCAAGATATTTTGCTGTGCGACCATTAGTTTTATTTTTGGAGCCCTGTGTGTCAAAACAAATAAAGCACTGATAAAGTGTCGTTGTACCGTTGTTTCCCCAGTGTCCTGGAGAAAGTAGTGAGTGCAGATTCGATAGAGCCATTGGTTGGACCATTACCACAGCGGCTTCAATCCTTAGTACAGGCTCACCATTACTACAGCGGCTTCCTTAGTACAGGCTCACCATTACTACAGCGACTTCCTTAGTACAGGCTCACCTTTACTACAGCGACTTCCTTAGTACAGGCTCACCATTACTACAGCGACTTCCTTCCCTTAGTACAGGCTCACCTTTACTACAGCGACTTCCTTCCCTTAGTACAGGCTCACCTTTACTACAGCGACTTCCTTCCCTTAGTACAGGCTCACCATTACCACAGCGGCTTCCTTAGTACAGGCTCACCTTTACTACAGCGACTTCCTTAGTACAGGCTCACCTTTACTACAGCGACTTCCTTAGTACAGGCTCACCTTTACTACAGCGACTTCCTTAGTACAGGCTCACCTTTACTACAGCGACTTCCTTCCCTTAGTACAGGCTCACCATTACTACAGCGACTTCCTTCCCTTAGTACAGGCTCACCTTTACTAAAGCGACTTCCTTAGTACAGGCTCACCTTTACTACAGCGACTTCCTTAGTACAGGCTCATCTTTACTACAGCGACTTCCTTAGTACAGGCTCACCTTTACTACAGCGACTTCCTTCCTTAGTACAGGCTCACCATTACTACAGCGACTTCCTTAGTACAGGCTCACCATTACTACAGCGACTTCCTTCCCTTAGTACAGGCTCACCTTTACTACAGCGACTTCCTTCCCTTAGTACAGGCTCACCTTTACTACAGCGACTTCCTTCCCTTAGTACAGGCTCACCTTTACTACAGCGACTTCCTTCCCTTAGTACAGGCTCACCATTACTACAGCGACTTCCTTCCCTTAGTACAGGCTCACCTTTACTACAGCGACTTCCTTCCCTTAGTACAGGCTCACCATTACTACAGCGACTTCCTTAGTACAGGCTCACCATTACTACAGCGACTTCCTTCCCCTTAGTACAGGCTCACCTTTACTACAGCGACTTCCTTCCCTTAGTACAGGCTCACCATTACTACAGCGACTTCCTTAGTACAGGCTCACCTTTACTACAGGCTCACCATTACTACAGCGACTTCCTTCCCTTAGTACAGGCTCACCTTTACTACAGCGACTTCCTTCCTTAGTACAGGCTCACCATTACTACAGCGACTTCCTTAGTACAGGCTCACCTTTACTACAGGCTCACCATTACTACAGCGACTTCCTTCCCTTAGTTCCTTCCCTTAGTACAGGAAGCCGCTGTAGTAATGGTGAGCCTGTACCCATGGTACTTTGTTTTCTTTTCTTCCAATAGCGGATCAGCCAGGAACCACATTTGACATTCATAAACCATGCCGTGGGCCGTTCTAAAGCGACTTGTTATTTTGATGTTAACAAACGGGTAACTTTACCACTATATTCAGACGTCTGGAGACAGAAGGAAAGGACCGCGGGAATCTCCTTCAGGAAGTCGATGATCATACGAATGAACGAACCACAGATCTCTTGCACAACATCGTCACAAACCTGACATTTTTCTACAGTGTCAAATGTTCAATGTAATGTATCTTAATAGGAAAAAAAATAGTGATTTTACACAACGTAGAAACCTAATATCTATGACAGATATCATAATAAACTAAAATGTCTTTAGTGTTACATTTCAGTTTCTTGGGCATAACATGTGCTTCAAAAGCAGCTAGAATTCATATAGGCCCCAATACAGGCTGTATATCAGCCAATTTATACAATCTTAATCTCACGTGGTGCTCCTAACTTATTATTATTTTATTTTTTAAACTTAGGAGCACCACTTGCTATGAATTAGAGGCCTGGGTGCACCTTGTGTACGGAGCTGAAATCACACCAACAGACAGTATGATCAGACTGAGGGACACTGCACTGAACGTTAAGTTGCTCTTCTACCTGTGAAGTAAGACACTAATCAACAAATGTGATTATTAGAGTTCTATACTTTGTTATATATACACACACCAATGTTGTAAAGTTACAACTCCCCACATGGATCCAAACCTGGCCCATAGGGCACAGGGTGGTGGCAGTCAAGACACTGGGTTCCACAAATCACACCAGATAAGGTTAAGTTGGTTAGACTCGTTAAGTTAGGTTAGTTAGACTCGTTAAGTTAGGTTAGTTAGACTCGTTAAGTTAGGTTAGTTAGACTCGTTAAGTTAGGTTAGTTAGACTCGTTAAGTTAGGTTAGTTAGACTCGTTAAGTTAGGTTAGTTAGACTCGTTAAGTTAGGTTAGTTAGACTCGTTAAGTTAGGTTAGTTAGACTCGTTAAGTTAGGTTAGTTAGACTCATTAGGTTAGACTCGTTAAGTTAGGTTAGTTAGACTCATTAGGTTAGACTCGTTAAGTTAGGTTAGTTAGACTCGTTAAGTTAGGTTAGTTAGACTCGTTACGTTAGGCTAGTTAGACTCGTTACGTTAGGCTAGTTAGACTCGTTACGTTAGGCTAGTTAGACTCGTTACGTTAGGCTAGTTAGACTCGTTACGTTAGGCTAGTTAGACTCGTTACGTTAGGCTAGTTAGACTCGTTACGTTAGGCTAGTTAGACCCGTTACGTTAGGCTAGTTAGACCCGTTACGTTAGGCTAGTTAGACCCGTTACGCTAGGCTAGTTAGACCCGTTACGCTAGGCTAGTTAGACCCGTTACGCTAAGCTAGTTAGACCCGTTAGGCTAAGCTAGTTAGACCCGTTAGGCTAAGCTAGTTAGACCCGTTAGGTTAAGCTAGTTAGACCCGTTAGGTTAAGCTAGTTAGACCCGTTAGGTTAAGCTAGTTAGACTCGTTAGGTTAAGCTAGTTAGACTCGTTAGGTTAAGCTAGTTAGACTCGTTAGGTTAAGCTAGTTAGACTCATTAGGTTAAGCTAGTTAGACTCATTAGGTTAAGCTAGTTAGACTCATTAGGCTAGGCTAGTTAGACTCATTAGGCTAGGCTAGTTAGACCCATTAGGCTAGTTAGACCCATTAGGCTAGTTAGACCCATTAGGCTAGTTAGACCCATTAGGCTAGTTAGACCCATTAGGCTAGTTAGACCCATTAGGCTAGTTAGACCCATTAGGCTAGTTAGACTAACTGGATCCAGAAAAGGGTTCATGTACTGCAGGTTGAAACATAATCCTCTTACCTGGCAAATGGAATGTAAGAGATGCTGTACCTGAAAGAGAAACAAGAAAACAGACTGAGTATAAACACCATACTGGTGAACCATAACATATAGTACAGTCTCAGGTAGTGTATAAACACCATACAGGTGAACCATAACGTATAGTACAGTCTCAGGTAGTGTATAAACACCATACAGGTGAACCATAACGTATAGTACAGTCTCAGGTAGTGTATAAACACCATACTGGTGAACCATAACATATAGTACAGTCTCAGGTAGTGTATAAACACCATACTGGTGAACCATAACATATAGTACAGTCTCAGGTAGTGTATAAACACCATACAGGTGAACCATAACATATAGTACAGTCTCAGGTAGTGTATAAACACCATACAGGTGAACCATAACGTATAGTACAGTCTCAGGTAGTGTATAAACACCATACAGGTGAACCATAAAGTATAGTACAGTCTCAGGTAGTGTATAAACACCATACAGGTGAACCATAAAGTATAGTACAGTATCAGGTAGTGTATAAACACCATACAGGTGAACCATAAAGTATAGTAGTCTCAGGTAGTGTATAAACACCATACAGGTGAACCATAACGTATAGTACAGTCTCAGGTAGTGTATAAACACCATACAGGTGAACCATAAAGTATAGTCGTCTCAGGTAGAGTATAAACACCATACAGGTGAACCATAACGTATAGTACAGTCTCAGGTAGTGTATAAACACCATACAGGTGAACCATAACGTATAGTACAGTCTCAGGTAGTGTATAAACACCATACAGGTGAACCATAAAGTATAGTACAGTCTCAGGTAGTGTATAAACACCATACAGGTGAACCATAACGTATAGTACAGTCTCAGGTAGTGTATAAACACCATACAGGTGAACCATAACGTATAGTACAGTCTCAGGTAGTGTATAAACACCATACAGGTGAACCATAAAGTATAGTACAGTCTCAGGTAGTGTATAAACACCATACAGGTGAACCATAACATATAGTACAGTCTCAGGTAGTGTATAAACACCATACAGGTGAACCATAACGTATAGTAGTCTCAGGTAGAGTATAAACACCATACAGGTGAAACATAACGTATAGTACAGTCTCAGGTAGTGTATAAACACCATACAGGTGAACCATAAAGTATAGTACAGTCTCAGGTAGTGTATAAACACCATACAGGTGAACCATAAAGTATAGTACAGTATCAGGTAGTGTATAAACACCATACAGGTGAACCATAAAGTATAGTACAGTCTCAGGTAGTGTATAAACACCATACAGGTGAACCATAAAGTATAGATCAGTCTCAGGTAGTGTATAAACACCATACAGGTGAACCATAACGTATAGTAGTCTCAGGTAGTGTATAAACACCATACAGGTGAACCATAAAGTATAGTACAGTCTCAGGTAGTGTATAAACACCATACAGGTGAACCATAACGTATAGTCGTCTCAGGTAGAGTATAAACACCATACAGGTGAACCATAACGTATAGTCGTCTCAGGTAGAGTATAAACACCATACAGGGGAACCATAACGTATAGTCGTCTCAGGTAGAGTATAAACACCATACAGGTGAACCATAAAGTATAGTACAGTCTCAGGTAGAGTATAAACACCATACAGGTGAACCATAAAGTATAGTACAGTCTCAGGTAGTGTATAAACACCATACAGGTGAACCATAACGTATAGTAGTCTCAGGTAGAGTATAAACACCATACAGGTGAACCATAAAGTATAGTACAGTCTCAGGTAGTGTATAAACACCATACAGGTGAACCATAAAGTATAGTACAGTCTCAGGTAGTGTATAAACACCATACAGGTGAACCATAACGTATAGTACAGTCTCAGGTAGTGTATAAACACCATACAGGTGAACCATAAAGTATAGTACAGTCTCAGGTAGTGTATAAACACCATACAGGTGAACCATAACGTATAGTACAGTCTCAGGTAGTGTATAAACACCATACAGGTGAACCATAACGTATAGTACAGTCTCAGGTAGTGTATAAACACCATACAGGTGAACCATAAAGTATAGTACAGTCTCAGGTAGTGTATATTATAACATACAGGTGAACCATAAAATATAGTACAGTCTCAGGTAGTGTATATTACACCATACAGGTGAACCATAAAGTATAGTACAGTCTCAGGTAGTGTATAAACACCATACAGGTGAACCATAAAGTATAGTAGTCTCAGGTAGTGTATAAACACCATACAGGTGAACCATAAAGTATAGTAGTCTCAGGTAGAGTATAAACACCATACAGGTGAACCATAACGTATAGTACAGTCTCAGGTAGTGTATAAACACCATACAGGTGAACCATAACGTATAGTATCAGGTAGTGTATATTATAACATACAGGTATAGTATCAGGTAGTGTATAATATACAGGTATAGTATCAGGTAGCCTATATTATAACATACAGGTATGCCATCAGGTAACCTATATTATAACATACAGGTATACTATCAGGTACTCAGTCACTAGTACTCAGTCACTAGTATCAACAAATCATGCAACAAATCATGCACACCTGGCCTTCCATGTGGTCTACTCCAGTGTGTGTGTGTGTGTGTGTGTGTGTGTGTGTTCTCATCTGATCCTTCATGTCAACATATGCTGGGCTGGTTAAGCGTCTGTCTCTCTCGGTTTACATCTCAGTCTCTCGCTGTCTCTCCCCTGTCAGTCAGTCTCTCCCTTCTCTTCCTACTGGGCCCAGGTCAGACAACCCTGCTGTCCAGCTGAGAGACTATACAACACAGTGTCTGTCTGTCCAGCTGAGAGACTATACAACACAGTGTCTGTCCAGCTGAGAGACTATACAACACAGTGTCTGTCTGTCCAGCTGAGAGACTATACAACACAGTGTCTGTCTGTCCAGCTGAGAGACTATACAACACAGTGTCTGTCCAGCTGAGAGACTATACAACACAGTGTCTGTCCTGCTGAGAGACTATACAACACAGTGTCTGTCCTGCTGAGAGACTATACAACACAGTGTCTGTCCAGCTGAGAGACTATACAACACAGTGTCTGTCCAGCTGAGAGACTATACAACACAGTGTCTGTCTGTCCAGCTGAGAGACTATACAACACAGTGTCTGTCCTGCTGAGAGACTATACAACACAGTGTCTGTCTGTCCAGCTGAGAGACTATACAACACAGTGTCTGTCCAGCTGAGAGACTATACAACACAGTGTCTGTCTGTCCAGCTGAGAGACTATACAACACAGTGTCTGTCTGTCCAGCTGAGAGACTATACAACACAGTGTCTGTCTGTCCTGCTGAGAGACTATACAACACAGTGTCTGTCTGTCCTGCTGAGAGACTATACAACACAGTGTCTGTCCAGCTGAGAGACTATACAACACAGTGTCTGTCCAGCTGAGAGACTATACAACACAGCGTCTGTCTGTCCAGCTGAGAGACTATACAACACAGTGTCTGTCTGTCCAGCTGAGAGACTATACGACACAGCAAGCGTCTGTCCAGCTGAGAGACTATACAACACAGCGTCTGTCTGTCCAGCTGAGAGACTATACAACACAGTGTCTGTCTGTCCTGCTGAGAGACTATACAACACAGTGTCTGTCTGTCCAGCTGAGAGACTATACAACACAGTGTCTGTCCAGCTGAGAGACTATACAACACAGTGTCTGTCCTGCTGAGAGACTATACAACACAGTGTCTGTCCTGCTGAGAGACTATACAACACAGTGTCTGTCCAGCTGAGAGACTATACAACACAGTGTCTGTCCAGCTGAGAGACTATACAACACAGTGTCTGTCTGTCCAGCTGAGAGACTATACAACACAGTGTCTGTCCAGCTGAGAGACTATACAACACAGTGTCTGTCCAGCTGAGAGACTATACAACACAGTGTCTGTCTGTCCAGCTGAGAGACTATACAACACAGTGTCTGTCTGTCCAGCTGAGAGACTATACAACACAGTGTCTGTCTGTCCAGCTGAGAGACTATACAACACAGTGTCTGTCCAGCTGAGAGACTATACAACACAGTGTCTGTCCAGCTGAGAGACTATACAACACAGTGTCTGTCTGTCCAGCTGAGAGACTATACAACACAGTGTCTGTCCAGCTGAGAGACTATACAACACAGTGTCTGTCCAGCTGAGAGACTATACAACACAGCGTCTGTCTGTCCAGCTGAGAGACTATACAACACAGTGTCTGTCTGTCCAGCTGAGAGACTATACGACACAGCAAGCGTCTGTCCAGCTGAGAGACTATACAACACAGCGTCTGTCTGTCCAGCTGAGAGACTATACAACACAGTGTCTGTCTGTCCAGCTGAGAGACTATACGACACAGCAAGCGTCTGTCCAGCTGAGAGACTATACAACACAGTGTCTGTCCAGCTGAGAGACTATACAACACAGTGTCTGTCCAGCTGAGAGACTATACAACACAGTGTCTGTCTGTCCAGCTGAGAGACTATACAACACAGTGTCTGTCTGTCCAGCTGAGAGACTATACAACACAGTGTCTGTCTGTCCAGCTGAGAGACTATACAACACAGTGTCTGTCTGTCCAGCTGAGAGACTATACAACACAGTGTCTGTCTGTCCAGCTGAGAGACTATACAACACAGTGTCTGTCTGTCCTGCTGAGAGACTATACAACACAGTGTCTGTCCAGCTGAGAGACTATACAACACAGAGAGTATCTGTCCAGCTGAGAGACTATACAACACAGTGTCTGTCCTGCTGAGAGACTATACAACACAGTGTCTGTCTGTCCAGCTGAGAGACTATACAACACAGTGTCTGTCCTGCTGAGAGACTATACAACACAGTGTCTGTCTGTCCAGCTGAGAGACTATACAACACAGTGTCTGTCCAGCTGAGAGACTATACAACACAGTGTCTGTCCAGCTGAGAGACTATACAACACAGTGTCTGTCTGTCCTGCTGAGAGACTATACAACACAGCGTCTGTCCTGCTGAGAGACTATACAACACAGTGTCTGTCTGTCCAGCTGAGAGACTATACAACACAGTGTCTGTCTGTCCAGCTGAGAGACTATACAACACAGTGTCTGTCTGTCCAGCTGAGAGACTATACAACACAGCGTCTGTCCTGCTGAGAGACTATACAACACAGTGTCTGTCCAGCTGAGAGACTATACAACACAGTGTCTGTCTGTCCAGCTGAGAGACTATACAACACAGCGTCTGTCCTGCTGAGAGACTATACAACACAGTGTCTGTCCAGCTGAGAGACTATACAACACAGTGTCTGTCCAGCTGAGAGACTATACAACACAGTGTCTGTCCAGCTGAGAGACTATACAACACAGTGTCTGTCCTGCTGAGAGACTATACAACACAGTGTCTGTCTGTCCTGCTGAGAGACTATACAACACAGTGTCTGTCCTGCTGAGAGACTATACAACACAGTGTCTGTCCAGCTGAGAGACTATACAACACAGTGTCTGTCCAGCTGAGAGACTATACAACACAGTGTCTGTCCAGCTGAGAGACTATACAACACAGTGTCTGTCCAGCTGAGAGACTATACAACACAGTGTCTGTCTGTCCAGCTGAGAGACTATACGACACAGTGTCTGTCTGTCCAGCTGAGAGACTATACGACACAGTGTCTGTCTGTCCAGCTGAGAGACTATACAACACAGTGTCTGTCCTGCTGAGAGACTATACAACACAGTGTCTGTCCAGCTGAGAGACTATACAACACAGCAAGCGTCTGTCCAGCTGAGAGACTATACAACACAGTGTCTGTCCAGCTGAGAGACTATACAACACAGCAAGCGTCTGTCCAGCTGAGAGACTATACAACACAGTGTCTGTCCAGCTGAGAGACTATACAACACAGTGTCTGTCCAGCTGAGAGACTATACGACACAGTGTCTGTCCAGCTGAGAGACTATACGACACAGTGTCTGTCTGTCCAGCTGAGAGACTATACAACACAGTGTCTGTCCTGCTGAGAGACTATACAACACAGTGTCTGTCCTGCTGAGAGACTATACAACACAGTGTCTGTCCAGCTGAGAGACTATACGACACAGTGTCTGTCCAGCTGAGAGACTATACAACACAGTGTCTGTCCAGCTGAGAGACTATATACAACACAGTGTCTGTCTGTCCAGCTGAGAGACTATACGACACAGTGTCTGTCCTGCTGAGAGACTATACAACACAGTGTCTGTCCAGCTGAGAGACTATACAACACAGTGTCTGTCCAGCTGAGAGACTATACAACACAGTGTCTGTCTGTCCAGCTGAGAGACTATACAACACAGTGTCTGTCCAGCTGAGAGACTATACAACACAGTGTCTGTCTGTCCAGCTGAGAGACTATACAACACAGTGTCTGTCTGTCCAGCTGAGAGACTATACAACACAGTGTCTGTCCAGCTGAGAGACTATACAACACAGTGTCTGTCCAGCTGAGAGACTATACGACACAGTGTCTGTCCAGCTGAGAGACTATACAACACAGTGTCTGTCTGTCCAGCTGAGAGACTATACAACACAGTGTCTGTCCAGCTGAGAGACTATACAACACAGTGTCTGTCCAGCTGAGAGACTATACGACACAGTGTCTGTCCAGCTGAGAGACTATACGACACAGTGTCTGTCCAGCTGACAGACTATACGACACAGTGTCTGTCCAGCTGACAGACTATACGACACAGTGTCTGTCCAGCTGAGAGACTATACAACACAGTGTCTGTCCTGCTGAGAGACTATACAACACAGTGTCTGTCCAGCTGAGAGACTATACAACACAGTGTCTGTCTGTCCTGCTGAGAGACTATACAACACAGTGTCTGTCCAGCTGAGAGACTATACAACACAGTGTCTGTCCTGCTGAGAGACTATATACAACACAGTGTCTGTCCAGCTGAGAGACTATATACAACACAGTGTCTGTCCAGCTGAGAGACTATACAACACAGTGTCTGTCCAGCTGAGAGACTATACAACACAGTGTCTGTCTGTCCTGCTGAGAGACTATACAACACAGTGTCTGTCCAGCTGAGAGACTATACACCACAGTGTCTGTCTGTCCAGCTGAGAGACTATACACCACAGTGTCTGTCTGTCCAGCTGAGAGACTATACACCACAGTGTCTGTCTGTCCAGCTGAGAGACTATACACCACAGTGTCTGTCTGTCCAGCTGAGAGACTATACAACACAGTGTCTGTCCAGCTGAGAGACTATACAACACAGTGTCTGTCTGTCCAGCTGAGAGACTATACAACACAGTGTCTGTCTGTCCAGCTGAGAGACTATACAACACAGTGTCTGTCTGTCCAGCTGAGAGACTATACAACACAGTGTCTGTCTGTCCAGCTGAGAGACTATACAACACAGTGTCTGTCTGTCCAGCTGAGAGACTATACAACACAGTGTCTGTCTGTCCAGCTGAGAGACTATACAACACAGTGTCTGTCTGTCCAGCTGAGAGACTATACAACACAGTGTCTGTCTGTCCAGCTGAGAGACTATACAACACAGTGTCTGTCTGTCCAGCTGAGAGACTATACAACACAGTGTCTGTCTGTCCAGCTGAGAGACTATACAACACAGTGTCTGTCTGTCCAGCTGAGAGACTATACAACACAGTGTCTGTCCAGCTGAGAGACTATACAACACAGTGTCTGTCCAGCTGAGAGACTATACAACACAGTGTCTGTCTGTCCAGCTGAGAGACTATACAACACAGTGTCTGTCTGTCCAGCTGAGAGACTATACAACACAGTGTCTGTCTGTCCAGCTGAGAGACTATACAACACAGTGTCTGTCTGTCCAGCTGAGAGACTATACAACACAGTGTCTGTCTGTCCAGCTGAGAGACTATACAACACAGTGTCTGTCCTGCTGAGAGACTATACAACACAGTGTCTGTCCTGCTGAGAGACTATACAACACAGTGTCTGTCCTGCTGAGAGACTATACAACAGTGTCTGTCCTGCTGAGAGACTATACAACACAGTGTCTGTCCTGCTGAGAGACTATACAACACAGTGTCTGTCCAGCTGAGAGACTATACAACACAGTGTCTGTCCAGCTGAGAGACTATACAACACAGTGTCTGTCTGTACAACACAGTGTCTGTCTGTACAACACAGCTGAGAGACTATACAACACAGTGTCTGTCCAGCTGAGAGACTATACAACACAGTGTCTGTCTGTCCAGCTGAGAGACTATACAACACAGTGTCTGTCCAGCTGAGAGACTATACAACACAGTGTCTGTCCAGCTGAGAGACTATACAACACAGTGTCTGTCCAGCTGAGAGACTATACAACACAGTGTCTGTCCTGCTGAGAGACTATACAACACAGTGTCTGTCCAGCTGAGAGACTATACAACACAGTGTCTGTCCAGCTGAGAGACTATACAACACAGTGTCTGTCCAGCTGTCTGTCTGTCCAGCTGAGAGACTATACAACACAGTGTCTGTCCAGCTGAGAGACTATACAACACAGTGTCTGTCCTGCTGAGAGACTATACAACACAGTGTCTGTCCTGCTGAGAGACTATACAACACAGTGTCTGTCCTGCTGAGAGACTATACAACACAGCGTCTGTCCAGCTGAGAGACTATACAACACAGTGTGTCTGTCCAGCTGAGAGACTATACAACACAGTGTCTGTCCTGCTGAGAGACTATACAACACAGTGTCTGTCCAGCTGAGAGACTATACAACACAGTGTCTGTCCTGCTGAGAGACTATACAACACAGTGTCTGTCCAGCTGAGAGACTATACAACACAGTGTCTGTCCAGCTGAGAGACTATACAACACAGTGTCTGTCCTGCTGAGAGACTATACAACACAGTGTCTGTCCTGCTGAGAGACTATACAACACAGTGTCTGTCTGTCCAGCTGAGAGACTATACAACACAGTGTCTGTCTGTCCAGCTGAGAGACTATACAACACAGTGTCTGTCTGTCCAGCTGAGAGACTATACAACACAGTGTCTGTCTGTCCAGCTGAGAGACTATACAACACAGTGTCTGTCTGTCCAGCTGAGAGACTATACAACACAGTGTCTGTCTGTCCAGCTGAGAGACTATACAACACAGTGTCTGTCTGTCCAGCTGAGAGACTATACAACACAGTGTCTGTCTGTCCAGCTGAGAGACTATACAACACAGTGTCTGTCTGTCCAGCTGAGAGACTATACAACACAGTGTCTGTCTGTCCAGCTGAGAGACTATACAACACAGTGTCTGTCTGTCCAGCTGAGAGACTATACAACACAGTGTCTGTCTGTCCAGCTGAGAGACTATACAACACAGCGTCTGTCCAGCTGAGAGACTATACAACACAGTGTCTGTCCAGCTGAGAGACTATACAACACAGTGTCTGTCTGTCCAGCTGAGAGACTATACAACACAGTGTCTGTCCAGCTGAGAGACTATACGACACAGTGTCTGTCCAGCTGAGAGACTATACAACACAGTGTCTGTCCAGCTGAGAGACTATACAACACAGTGTCTGTCCAGCTGAGAGACTATACGACACAGTGTCTGTCTGTCCAGCTGAGAGACTATACGACACAGTGTCTGTCTGTCCAGCTGAGAGACTATACGACACAGTGTCTGTCTGTCCAGCTGAGAGACTATACAACACAGTGTCTGTCTGTCCAGCTGAGAGACTATACAACACAGTGTCTGTCTGTCCAGCTGAGAGACTATACAACACAGTGTCTGTCTGTCCAGCTGAGAGACTATACAACACAGTGTCTGTCTGTCCAGCTGAGAGACTATACAACACAGTGTCTGTCTGTCCAGCTGAGAGACTATACAACACAGTGTCTGTCTGTCCAGCTGAGAGACTATACAACACAGTGTCTGTCTGTCCAGCTGAGAGACTATACAACACAGTGTCTGTCTGTCCAGCTGAGAGACTATACAACACAGTGTCTGTCTGTCCAGCTGAGAGACTATACAACACAGCGTCTGTCCAGCTGAGAGACTATACAACACAGTGTCTGTCCAGCTGAGAGACTATACAACACAGTGTCTGTCTGTCCAGCTGAGAGACTATACAACACAGTGTCTGTCTGTCCAGCTGACAGTCTATACAACACAGCGTCTGTCTGTCCAGCTGAGAGACTATACGACACAGCGAGTGTCTGTCCAGCTGAGAGACTATACGACACAGCGAGTGTCTGTCCAGCTGTGAGACTATACAACACAGCGAGTGTCTGTCCAGCTGAGAGACTATACAACACAGTGTCTGTCTGTCCAGCTGACAGACTATACAACACAGTGTCTGTCTGTCCAGCTGAGAGACTATACGACACAGCGAGTGTCTGTCCAGCTGAGAGACTATACGACACAGTGTCTGTCCTGCTGAGAGACTATACAACACAGCGAGTGTCTGTCCAGCTGAGAGACTATACAACACAGCGAGTGTCTGTCCAGCTGAGAGACTATACAACACAGTGTCTGTCTGTCCAGCTGAGAGACTATACAACACAGTGTCTGTCCTGCTGAGAGACTATACGACACAGTGTCTGTCTGTCCAGCTGAGAGACTATACAACACAGTGTCTGTCTGTCCAGCTGAGAGACTATACAACACAGCAAGCGTCTGTCCAGCTGAGAGACTATACAACACAGTGTCTGTCTGTCCAGCTGAGAGACTATACACCACAGTGTCTGTCTGTCCAGCTGAGAGACTATACAACACAGTGTCTGTCTGTCCAGCTGACAGACTATACAACACAGCGAGTATCTGTCCAGCTGAGAGACTATACAACACAGCAAGCGTCTGTCCAGCTGAGAGACTATACAACACAGCGAGTGTCTGTCCAGCTGAGAGACTATACAACACAGCGAGTGTCTGTCCAGCTGAGAGACTATACAACACAGCGAGTGTCTGTCCAGCTGAGAGACTATACGACACAGCGAGTATCTGTCCAGCTGAGAGACTATACGACACAGCGAGTATCTGTCCAGCTGAGAGACTATACGACACAGCGAGTGTCTGTCCAGCTGAGAGACTATACGACACAGCGAGTGTCTGTCCAGCTGAGAGACTATACAACACAGCGAGTGTCTGTCCAGCTGAGAGACTATACAACACAGCAAGCGTCTGTCCAGCTGAGAGACTATACAACACAGCGAGTGTCTGTCCAGCTGAGAGACTATACGACACAGCGAGTGTCTGTCCAGCTGAGAGACTATACGACACAGCGAGTGTCTGTCCAGCTGAGAGACTATACAACACAGTGCCTGTCCTGCTGAGAGACTATACAACACAGTGTCTGTCCTGCTGAGAGACTATACAACACAGCGAGTGTCTGTCCTGCTGAGAGACTATACAACACAGCAAGCGTCTGTCCAGCTGAGAGACTATACAACACAGCGAGTGTCCAGCTGAGAGACTATACAACACAGCGAGTGTCCAGCTGAGAGACTATACAACACAGCGAGCGTCTGTCCAGCTGAGAGACTATACAACACAGCAAGCGTCTGTCCAGCTGAGAGACTATACAACACAGCGAGTGTCTGTCCAGCTGAGAGACTATACGACACAGCGAGTGTCTGTCCAGCTGAGAGACTATACGACACAGCGAGTGTCTGTCCAGCTGAGAGACTATACAACACAGCGAGTGTCTGTCCAGCTGAGAGACTATACGACACAGCGAGTGTCTGTCCAGCTGAGAGACTATACGACACAGCGAGTGTCTGTCCAGCTGAGAGACTATACGACACAGCGAGTGTCTGTCCAGCTGAGAGACTATACAACACAGTGCCTGTCCTGCTGAGATACTATACAACACAGTGTCTGTCCTGCTGAGAGACTATACAACACAGCGAGTGTCTGTCCTGCTGAGAGACTATACAACACAGCAAGCGTCTGTCCAGCTGAGAGACTATACAACACAGCGAGTGTCCAGCTGAGAGACTATACAACACAGCGAGTGTCCAGCTGAGAGACTATACAACACAGCGTCTGTCCAGCTGAGAGACTATACAACGACATCCTAATCAGAGTAGTATTGAGAAGACCATGCATCTCATGAAGTATAAGGCATGCAACATGACTGATACTAACTGCCCCAGGGAGTATCAGTCATTGATCTACAAGTCATGTTGCAGGCCTCACTAACTGCCCCAGGAAGTATCAGTCATGTTGCAGGCCTCACTAACTGCCCCAGGGAGTGAGGCCTGCAACATGACTGATACTTCCTGGGGCAGTTAGTGAGGCCTGCAACATGACTTGTAGATCAATGACTGATACTCCCTGGGGCAGTTAGTGAGGCATGCAACATGACTGATACTCCCTGGGGTTGTTAGTGAGGCATGCAACATGACTGATACTCCCTGGGGCAGTTAGTGAGGCATGCAACATGACTGATACTCCCTGGGGCAGTTAGTGAGGCATGCAATATGACTGATACTCCCTGGGGCTGTTAGTGAGGCATGCAACATGACTGATACTCCCTGGGGCAGTTAGTGAGGCATGCAACATGACTGATACTCCCTGGGGCAGTTAGTGAGGCATGCAACATGACTGATACTCCCTGGGGCAGTTAGTGAGGCCTGCAACATGACTGATACTCCCTGGGGCAGTTAGTGAGGCATGCAACATGACCGATACTCCCTGGGGCTGTTAGTGAGGCCTGCAACATGACTGATACTCCCTGGGGCAGTTAGTGAGGCATGCAACATGACTTGTAGATCAATGACTGTCAACACTGTTACAAGCCTAGTTTGACACTGAAGGAAATAACTCAGTCGTCACAAAATATGAGGTATTTTCGGAAGGTAGAAGGATAGTAACACGAACAACAACAACAACAACAGATATACATCCGCAATTCGTAACGTCCGATTGAGACGACATACACGGATTGAATCTAGGCCTAAATTGAATGCACTGTAAGTGGAGTGTTACTTACCATGTCATCGCCAAGAACTGTAGAATGCAGAAGATGATGGCCAACCCCTTCTTTCCCCACTACAGAGAACAGAGAGAACAGAGAACAGAGAACAGAGAGAACAGAGAACAGAGAGAGAGAACAGAGAGAGAGTCTATTGTCAGACAGCGGTGTTGTTAATATGTTACAGCGCATTAGGCCACTCCCACTCCCACCCCCACTCCCCCTACTCCCCCTCCCCCCCACTCCCCCTCCCCCCCCATCTCAGTCCTGGGGCTCCCAAGGAGTGCACATTTTTGGCTTTAACCGTAGTACAACACAGACGATTTAAATCAAATCAATTCATCCTCAAGCTTTGATTCACAAGCATTCCGCTACACTCGCATTAACATCTGTTAACCGCGTGGATGTAACAGATACAATTTGATTTGGATCAGCTGTGTAGTGCTACGGCACACACACACACACACACATTTCTGCCCTCCAGTGAGGACCCTGAAAATGAGTTTGGGAAACGCTGCCATAAGGTCACACTGCAGGCTACTGAACTGTTTCATAGGCTTTCAGATACTTACCCAGAAAACTGCACAAAGTGTCAAAATGAGACAGAGCTGGAGGCAGAAGAGAAAAAAACTAAATTAACTTTTAAAAATATTGATTCAATTAATTAATGAATTATCTGATAAATCTTCTGTGGAGGGATTTACTTCAGATTACCACTCAGCTTTGTGCCCTAAAGGCAGATTAACTTTAAAAGATCGAATCCGCTTTAGTGAAAACGCGCCCCCCCCCAAAAAAGGTGAAATGTAATATTTAACAGCCATTTTGTTGATGTGTCATTTAAAATAATGTTTATCAATTAATTTCTGACAAATATAGACTAACTTAAGAAATACCTAGTGCTTAGCAACATCGATCCAGACACATCCCTCAGTTATGGGATTACTCGCAATGACTGTGATATGTGTGGTTGTTTAACTTACTTTAGTTGACGAGGACATTTTTACCATGGCAAATAAAGTCTAATCGTTTACGATACATAGAGTACAGTAGGTATTAATATTTCATATTATTAATATAATGTATTTAATTTACATTAGTTGACTAGGACATTAGAGTACAGTAGGTAGTTACCAGCATAACACAGGTGGCTATCAGTCTGGTGGGCTCAAACATTCTCTTCAGCTGCTTCAGAGGTCCCATCAGGAAACAGGTGCTGCAGACACACGAAGGGAAATCGTAGAAATAAATGTCACATGGATTTAAATTTCTTTGATTTATAAAAGTTGGAAAAAGACGACTACATAAGGATCAAAAGAGCCTGGGGAAATTAAAAATGTTTTTTTGTTGTTGTTGATATGAGAGACCTCGACAAAGATAAAACAGACCAGCACAAACAACACCTTCTCATTTCAAATGTGAACAGATTTTCTGTGGCTGGCATCATATAATAAGCCATGTATTCTGGAAAAATATATATCTAAAAAACACGCAACAATTTCAATGATACGGAGTTACAGCTCATAGGAGGAAATGAGTCAATTTAAATACAATAATTAGGCCCTAATCTATGGATTTCACATGACTGGGTAGGGGAGTAGACATGGTTGGCCACTGGGGAGCCAGGCCCAGCCACTGGGGAGCCAGGCCCAGCCACTGGGGAGCCAGGCCCAGCCACTGGGGAGCCAGGCCCAGCCACTGGGGAGCCAGGCCCAGCCACTGGGGAGCCAGGCCCAGCCACTGGGGAACCAGGCCCACCCACTGGGGAGCCAGGCCCAGCCACTGGGGAACCAGGCCCACCCACTGGGGAACCAGGCCCACCCACTGGGGAGCCAGGCCCAGCCACTGGGGAGCCAGGCCCAGCCACTGGGGAACCAGGCCCACCCACTGGGGAGCCAGGCCCAGCCACTGGGGAACCAGGCCCACCCACTGGGGAGCCAGGCCCAGCCACTGGGGAGCCAGGCCCAGCCACTGGGGAGCCAGGCCCAGCCACTGGGGAGCCAGGCCCAGCCACTTGGGAGCCAGGCCCACCCACTGGGGAGCCAGGCCCAGCCACAGGGGAGCCAGACCCACTCACTGGGGAGCCAGACCCACTCACTGGGGAGCCAGACCCACTCACTGGGGAGCCAGGCCCAGCCACTGGGGAGCCAGGCCCAGCCACTGGGGAGCCAGGCCCAGCCACTGGGGAGCCAGGCCCAGCCACTGGGGAGCCAGGCCCAGCCACTGGGGAGCCAGGCCCAGCCACTGGGGAGCCAGGCCCAGCCACTGGGGAGCCAGGCCCACCCACTGGGGAGCCAGGCCCACCCACTGGGGAGCCAGGCCCACCCACTGGGGAGCCAGGCCCACCCACTGGGGGTGGCTGGTCTCAGACGATGGCTGGTCTCAGACAGAGAGAGAGAGAGCGAGAGAGACAGACAGACACACAGAGAGAGAGAGAGCGAGAGAGACAGACAGACAGACACACACAGAGAGAGAGAGAGCGAGAGAGACAGACAGAGACACACAGAGAGAGAGAGAGCGAGACAGAGCAAGAGAGAAGGGCATTCCTGGGCCGTTGGTCTTGACACATTTTGTTCTTATGATTAACTTGATCAAAATGTATTAATTTTCTAATAAAGTTCAACTTATTTTTGAATGACGTTTTAATGTTTTAATGATGCAACACAGATCTTATAGAGCCCTCCTGGTAGGCCTAGGATGTTTATATACACTCACACAGTACCAGTCAACAGTTGACACCTAAACCTACTCATTCAGGGCTTTTTATTTATTTTTTAATATTTTCTACATTGTAGAATAATGTCGAACATCAAAACTATGAAATAACACATATGGAATCATGTAGTAAACAAAAGAATGTTAAACAAAATCAAAATATTTGTTATATTTTGTTGAAGTCAGAAGTTGACATACACTTTGGTTGGAGTCATTAAAACACTCCACAAATGTCTTGTTAACAAACTATAGTTTTGGCAAGTCGGTGAGGACATCTACTTTGTGCATGACAAGTCATTTTTCCTTTTAAAATAAAAAGAGAGCCGCACTCTAGGAGCTCAGATGCAAAAATTGAATTACCAAAGTTGACAGCCAAGCTGAGGGTACAAGTAATTTTTTTTCAACATTTGTTAATTAAGACAGATTTCACTTATAATTCACTGTATCACCAGTGGGTCAGAAGTTTACATCCACTACATTGACTGGGTCTTTAAAAAAAAAACTTGGAAAATTCCAGATAATTATGTCATGGATTTAGAAGCTTCTGATAGGCTACCATTTGAGCCACCATTGACACCATTTGAGTCAATTGGAGGTGTACCTGTGGATGTATTTCAAGGCCTACCTTCAAACTTAGTGCCTCTTTGCTTGACATCATGGGAAAATCGAAAGAAATCAGCTAAGACCAGAGAAAATAAATTGTAGACCTCCACAAGTCTGGTTCATCCTTGGGAGCAATTTTCAAAATGCCTGAATGTATCACGTTCATCTGTACAAACAATAGTATGCAAGTATAAACACCATGGGACCACACAGCCCTGAGGCGGCAGGAAGCCTAATGGTTAGAGCGTTGGACTAGTAACTGGAAGGTTGCAAGTTCAAACCCCCGAGCTGACAAGGTACAAATCTGTCGTTCTGCCCCTGAACAGGCAGTTAACCCACTGTTCCTAGGCCGTCATTGAAAATAAGAATTTGTTCTCAACTGACTTGCCTAGCTAAATAAAAGGTAAAATAAAAAATAAATAAAAATAATGCTCAGGAATTAGACACATTCTGTCTCCTAGAGTTGAATGCACTTTTGTGCGAAAAGTGCAAATCAATCCCAGAAAGGACCTTGTGAAGATGCTGGAGGAAACAGGTACAAAAGTATCTATATCGACTGTAAAACGAGTCCTATATCGACATAACCTGAAAGGCCGCTCAGCAAGGAGGAAGCCACTATTCCAAAACCGTCATAAAAAAGCCAAACTACGGTTTGCAACTGCACATGGGGACAAAGATCGTACTTTTTGGAGAACTTTCCACTGGTCTGATGAAACAAAAATAGAACTGTTTGGAATAATGACCATCGTTATGTTTGGAGAAAAAAGGGGGAGGCTTGCAAGCCGAAGAACACCATCCCAACTGTGAAGCATGGGGGTGGCAGCATCATGTTGTGGGGGTGCTTTGCTGCAGGAGGGACTGGTGCACTTCACAAAATAAATGGCATCATGAGGAAAGAAAATTATGTGGATATATTGAAGCAACATCTCAAGACAGGAAGTTAAAGCTTGGTCGCAAATGGGTCTTCCAAATGGACAATAACACCAATACTTCCAAAATGGCTTTAGGACAACAAAGTCAAGGTATTGGAGTGGCCATCACAAAGCCCTTACCTCAATCCCATAGATAATGTGTAGGCAGAACTGAAAAAGCGTGTGCGAGCAAGGAGGCCTAGAAACCTGACTCAGTTACACCAGCTCTGGGCCAAAATTCACCCAACTTATTGAGGGAAGCTTGTGGAAGGCTACACAAAATGTTTGACCCAAGTTAATCAATTTAAAAAGGCAATGCTACCAAATACTAATTGAGTGTATGGAAATGTCTGACCCACTGGGAATGTGATGAAAGAAATAAAATCGCTCTCTCTACTATTATTCTGATATTTAAATTGTTCTATTATGTTTTCCTTGGTGGCCCGACTTCCCAGTTAATTACAGTTGCATGATTAAGTTTGTTTAAAATCACATAATAATTACAGAGAATTTATTTTGAAAAAAATAGGTCTTCAGTTTAATGATACCAAAGACACGACACATGTATTTGTATAATGGTTTTATAGGGACCAGCTGGTGGGCTCAGTCGGTAGAGCATGGCGCTTGCAACGCCAAGCGTCGTGGGTTCGATTCCCGCTGGGGCCACCCATATGTAAAAGTAGTGGCCCCAGCCGACTTGTAAGTCGCTTTGGACAAAAGCGTCTGCTAAATGGGATATATATTATGCAACATGAAACGCATGGTTACTTATACACCTGCCTACCTGAATATACGACCTCAAATTAAAATATGACCGTCTGAGCACTTCAAGTTACTGTGTGGACAAAAGCCCTTGTCTGCATTACAAATGGCACACTATTCCCTACGTAGTGTACAATAGGCCCTAGTCAAAAGTAGTGCACTACATAGGGAATAAGGTGCCATTTGGGGGAAAAAGGCCCCGTGTAAACATGACACTACTGTTTGTGGTTCAGAACAGTAACCAGGAGTTAGGACACACTGAACCAGTTTCTTTCTTTCGCTGTGGGAACACAGGAAGACACAAAGAGAGGTCACAGTTCACCGTCCGGTAGGAAAATGATAGCGTGTCAAAAGACAGCCACACAAGGTTGTGACGACGCGACACCTATCTGTGATAACCAATCCAATTCATTTCAGCAAGTAGAAACACACTGGCATGGAAACACTCCCAAATAAGGAGAAAAACTTAAAGAGAGAGGGGAGGAACCAGGAAGTGTTGGTCCCATGTTTCATGAGTTGAATCACAAAAAGCTTATTTCTCTCAACTGTTGAGCACAACTTTGTTTACATCCCTGTTTTGTGAGCATTTCTCCTTTGCCAAGATAATCCACCCACTTGACAAGTGTGGCATATCAATAAGCTGATTAACCAGCATGATCATTACACAGGTGCACCTTGTGCTGGGGACACACACACAAAAAAGGTCACTCTAAAATGTGCAGTTTTGTCACAACACCACCGATGTCTCAAGTTGAGGGAGCATGCAATTGGCATGCTGACTGCAGGAATGTCCTGACAAATATTTATGTCTGTAATAGAGCCCTTTTGTGAGGAAAAACTCATTCTGATTGGCTGGCCTGGCTCCCCAGTGGGTGTGCCTGGCTGCCAAGTGGGTGGTCCTATGCCATCTAAGGCCCACCCATGGCTACACCCTGCCAGTCATGTAAAATCCATAGATTAGGGCCTAAAACTTAAAGAGAGAGGGTACCTCATGATAAAATGTAGACCACACGATCTACCAAGACGATCAATATTATTTGTGGAGGTCTAGTTACCACCACAAATCCATGCTGGCACTAAGACCAAACTCAATGAGCTGTATAAGGCCATAAGCAAACAAAAAAATGCTCATCCAGAGGTGGCGCTCCTAGTGGCCGGGGACTTTAATGCAGGCAAACTTAAATCTGTTTTACCTAATTTCTACCAGAATGTTAAATGTGCAACCAGAGGAAAAACAACTCTAGACCACCTTTACTCCACACACAGAGATGCGTACAAAGCTCTCCTTCCATTTGGCAAATCTGACCATAATTCTAACCTACTAATTCCTGCTTACGAGCAAAAACTAAAGCAGGAAGTACCAGTGACTCGCTCAATACGGAAGTGGCCAGATGGCGTGGATGCTACGCTACAGGACTGTTTTGCTAGTACAGACTGGAATATGTTCCGGGATTCATCCAATGGCATTGAGGAGTACACCACCTCAGTCATCAGCTTCATCAATAAGTGCATCGATGACGTCGTCCCCACAGTGACCTTACGTACATATCCCAACCAGAAACAATGGATTACAGGCAACGTCAACACCGAGCTAAAGGCTAGAGCTGCCGCTTTTAAGGAGCGGGACACTAATCCGGATGCTTATAAGAAATCCCGCTATGGCCTCAGACGAACCATCAAACAAGAAAATCATCAATACAGGATTAAGATGGAATCCTACTACACCGGCTCTGACGCTCATCGAATGTGGCAGGCAAATGATTACGGACGACAAAAGGAAACCCAGCCGTGAGCTGCCCAGTGAAGCGAGCCAACCAGACAGGCTAAATGCTTTTTATGCTCGCTTCGAGGCAAGCATGCAGCTGAAATTTTCAACCTCTCCCTGACCGAGTCTGTAATACCAACATGTTTCAAGCAGACCACCATAGTCCCTGAGCCCAAGGAAGCAAATGTAACCTGCCTAAATGACTACCGCCCTGTAGCACTCACGTCGGTAGCCATTTAGTGCTTTGAAAGGCTGGTCATGGCACACATCAACAGCATCATCCTGGAAACTCTAGACCCACTCCAATTTGCATATCGCCCCAACAGATCCACAGATGACGCAATCTCAAAGCTGTTCATTACCTACAGCTCAGCGATCAACACCATAGTGCCCTCAAAGCTCATCACTAAGCTAATGACTCTGGGACTAAACACCTCCCCCTACAACTGGGTCCTGGACTTTATGATGGGCCGGCCCCCAGGTGTTAAGGGTAGGCAACAACACATTATCACGCTAATCCTCAACATGGGGGCCCCTCAGGGGTACATGCTTAGTCTCTTCCTGTACTCCCTGTTCACCCACAACTGCGTGGCCAAACACGACTCCAACTCCATCATTAAGTTTGCTGACAACACAACGGTGGTAGGGCCTGATCACCGACAACGATGAGATAGCCAATAAGGAGGTGGTCAGAGACCTGGCCGTGTGGAGCCAGGACAACAACCTCCCCCTCAACGTGAGCAAGACAAAGGAGCTGATCGCAGACTACAGGAAAAGGAGGACTGAACACGCCCCCATTCTCATCGACGGGGCTTGAGTAGAGCAGGTTGAGAGCTTCAAGTTCCTTGGTGTCCACATCACCAACAAACTATCATGGTCCAAACACACAAAGACAGTCGTGAAGAGTGCACGACAACACCCCCCCTCAGGAGACTGACAGATCTTCAAAAAGTTGTACAGCTGCACCATCGAGAGCATCCTGACCGGTTGCATCGCCGCCTGGTATGGCAACTGCTCGGCATCCAACCGTAAGGCGTGTACTGCGTACGGCCCAGTACATCACTGGGACCTAGCTACCTGACATCCAGGACCAGGCAGTGTCCTTTTGAGGCCCAAAACAATTGTCAGACTCCAGTCACCCAAGTCATAAACTGTTCTCTCTGCTACCACACGGCATGTGGTACCGGAGCGCCAAGTCTAGGACCAACTTGGCAAGTCAATCAAAAACAAAATTCTTATTTACAATGACGGCCTACCCCGGCCAAACCCAGATGACGCTGGGCCAATCGGTGGCCCCAGGCGCCCTATGGGACTACCAATTACGGCCGAATGTGATGCAGCCTGGATTCGAACCAGGGACTGCAGTGACTCCTCTTGCATTAAGATGCAGTGTCTTAGACCACTGCACCACACGGGAGCTGCCCAGAGGGGATAACTGTTCAGTCATTATTTACTTTATTTAGTACATATTTTCTTAACTGGATTGTTGGTTTAAGAGCTTGAAAGTAAGCATTTCACAGTAAGGTCTAATACCTGCTGTATTTGGTGCATGTGACAAAATTGGATTTGATTTAATGAATTTATTTAAAAATGGACTGATTTCCTTACCAGTGAACTAACTCAGTAAAATCTTTGAAATTGTTGCATGTTGAGTTTATATTTTTGTTCAGTATTATAGTAAGTCAGCGTTTGACAAGTTAGCCTTGTCTGAGCTACAACGGCCCATTGGGGGCAGGAGCCCATCTCCTGATGTACAATTCCACCCCCTGGACATGACGCTAGTCTGTCGTAGGGCCTTATCCCCAATCAATTTTCCTTTATGCTGAGTGCCAAGCAAGGCATTGGGTCCCATTTTTAGAGTCATTATATATATATATACAAATCTTGGAGAGAGTCACGTGTAATACAATTATCTGGCAGCTCAACCCTCTCTTGATTCTTAGATAGAGAACTAAACCCTGTCTTGATTCTTAGATAGAGAACTAAACCCTGTTGATTCATAGATAGAGAACTAAACCCTCTCTTGATTCTTAGATAGAGAACTAAACCCTGTCTTGATTCTTAGATAGAGAACTAAACCCTGTCTTGATTCTTAGATAGAGAACTAAACCCTGTTGATTCTTAGATAGAGAACTAAACCCTCTCTTGATTCTTAGATAGAGAACTAAACCCTCTCTTGATTCTTAGATAGAGAACTAAACCCAACAGACCTGATCCATCATCAGGAATTCAATCAAAAGACATTACTGAACTGTGCAAAAATGTCCTAAACCGTAGAAACCCTATACCACAATGAATCCTAGACAGCTGTACATTGTGTCCAAAGCAACTTACTTCCAGTACAGTGAGTGCATGGGGACAAAACAAAATGGTGTGTGTGTGATCCCTGCGGGAAATGAACCTATGACCTTGGTGTTTGTTAGTGTCTTACCTACTGAACCACACAGGACTACTACACCAAGCTCAATGGGGAACCCGTCCACCACGCGTCTGTTCTGTCTCAACATTTAAAACAACTACTGCATAGTATGACAGACAAACCAAGTGGTCTTACTGACACGTGAAACATAGAAAGAGAACCGCTAGAACAGGGACAGAATTCTAATTCTAGAACAGGGACAGAATTCTAGTTCTAGAACAGGGACAGAATTCTAATTCTAGAACAGGGACAGAATTCTAATTCTAGAACAGGGACAGAATTCTAATTCTAGATTCCGTGACTTGGAACAGCCCTCGACAATGAACTGAAATGAGACTTTGGCAGCTACTTTACAGACTGCTACCGAGTACACTCCAAGCTGAGTGACGGGACAGGAGATCGATAATCGATAGGTCATTTGTAAAGTGTGGACAACAAAAAGCTTAGTCTCCCCATCAATCACGTGAGCAGAGTGGTATTTACCGCTCACATCGACACACAGATGTTAGAAAACACCAACAACCTGAGGTGTCTGGGTCCGAGTCCATCCAAAGTCAAGTTAAATGGATAGGAGGGAACTCACAGTGTAATAACCTCACAATACATTAGAGTTGAAGTGTAATGTCATTTTAAAATGTCAAAAGTCTGAAATATGTATGCATTTAGTATAATTAGCTTTTAGCTTAATTCCTGAATTTATTGTACTGGAAATAGCTTGGTCGCTAGCTCTGGCAAGTAACAACGGTATTGGTAGCAGACCATAAACAAAATGAGTGACTAGACTCACCTGGAGAGTGCAGCAAGGTTACCGAGTGTGTAGAACACAGCAAACAGCTTGGTGCCATTGGGTAAGAACAGCAGTGCAGTGCCCTGGTTAAAAAACAAACAAAAATGAAATTGTTACTAGGTCCATCTAGGCATCATCCTCCCATCAGTTTGCATGAGCAGTCTGATCGGCTATAAAACTCCTGGAAGACAAGAGGTACGCCGGATCAATGTTACCTGGAATTAGGCTATTTGGTAAATATCAGGTAAGTCGAATCATTTAAAATGATAATATTTGTATTGCTTTTGTTGTTTATTTTGAACAAGAACGATCTGTGGGCCTCAGGAAAATGGTTCCCTGAAATGTTACAAGTACATTGTTACATGATCGCCACCTAGTGGTGAAACACCATATCACTTTCTACACATGGACATGCTGGTTCACAAAAACAGGATCTTTGACTCATTTAGCTATAGCTATACCCTCCTGTAGGAACAGGGTCGGAGAGCCCTGATATAAACCTACAGGAGGGTATCTCTCCAGGAACAGGGTTGGAGAGCCCTGATGTAAACCTACAGGAGGGTACCTCTCCAGGAACAGGGTTGGAGTTAAAACCTACAGGAGGGTATCTCTCCAGGACCAGGGTTGGAGCGCCCTGATATAAACCTACAGGAGGGTACCTCTCCAGGAACAGGGTTGGAGAGCCCTGATATAAACCTACAGGAGGGCATCTCTCCAGGAACAGGGTTGGAGAGCCCTGGTATAAACCTACAGGAGGGTACCTCTCCAGGAATAGGGTTGGAGAGCCCTGATATAAACCTACAGGAGGGTACCTCTCCAGGAACAGGGTTGGAGAGCCCTGATATAAACCTACAGGAGGGTACCTCTCCAGGAACAGGGTTGGAGAGCCCTGATATAAACCTACAGGAGGGTATCTCTCCAGGAACAGGGTTGGAGAGCCCTGATATAAACCTACAGGAGGGTACCTCTCCAGGAACAGGGTTGGAGAGCCCTGCTGTAGGCTATTAGATAAAGGCTTGGTTCTTGTGGAATAAACCCATGGTGTTTAACACCAACCTGATCTGATCCATCTCCTAATGAAAGACCAAATGGTGAATACAAATATATGATTAATGTTAAGACACATTCCTGAACTAGTAGAATTGATGATGAACGAGAGGGAAAAAAATTATATATATGGCCTCTGTTATGAATGGCTGTTACCAGTGTTGTTAACACGATGTGAATAATCAGTCTCCAGAGTTGTTATCAGTACACTCCTTCTGTAGGCCAGCCCATAACCACACTAACAGAGGGGACAACTGTTCTGTAGGCCAGCCCATAACCACACTAACAGAGGAGACAACTGTTCTGTAGGCCAGCCCATAACCACACTAACAGAGGGGACAACTGTTCTGTAGGCAGGCCAGCCCATAACCGCACTAACAGAGGGGACAACTGTTATGTAGGCAGGCCAGCCCATAACCACACTAACAGAGGGGACAACGGTTCTGTAGGCCAGCCCATAACCACACTAACAGAGGAGACAACGGTTCTGTAGGCCAGCCCATAACCACACTAACAGAGGAGACAACGGTTCTGTAGGCAGGCCAGCCCATAACCACACTAACAGAGGAGACAACTGTTATGTAGGCCAGCCCATAACCACACTAACAGAGGGGACAACTGTTATGTAGGCAGGCCAGCCCATAACCACACTAACAGAGGGGACAACGGTTCTGTAGGCCAGCCCATAACCACACTAACAGAGGAGACAACGGTTCTGTAGGCCAGCCCATAACCACACTAACAGAGGAGACAACGGTTCTGTAGGCAGGCCAGCCCATAACCACACTAACAGAGGAGACAACGGTTCTGTAGGCCAGCCCATAACCACACTAACAGAGGGGACAACTGTTCTGTAGGCAGGCCAGCCCATAACCGCACTAACAGAGGGGACAACTGTTATGTAGGCAGGCCAGCCCATAACCACACTAACAGAGGGGACAACGGTTCTGTAGGCCAGCCCATAACCACACTAACAGAGGAGACAACGGTTCTGTAGGCCAGCCCATAACCACACTAACAGAGGAGACAACGGTTCTGTAGGCAGGCCAGCCCATAACCACACTAACAGAGGAGACAACTGTTATGTAGGCCAGCCCATAACCACACTAACAGAGGGGACAACTGTTATGTAGGCAGGCCAGCCCATAACCACACTAACAGAGGGGACAACGGTTCTGTAGGCCAGCCCATAACCACACTAACAGAGGAGACAACGGTTCTGTAGGCCAGCCCATAACCACACTAACAGAGGAGACAACGGTTCTGTAGGCCAGCCCATAACCACACTAACAGAGGAGACAACGGTTCTGTAGGCAGGCCAGCCCATAACCACACTAACAGAGGAGACAACTGTTCTGTAGGCAGGCCAGCCCATAACCACACTAACAGAGGAGACAACTGTTCTGTAGGCAGGCCAGCCCATAACCACACTAACAGAGGAGACAACTGTTCTGTAGGCCAGCCCATAACCACACTAACAGAGGAGACAACGGTTCTGTAGGCAGGCCAGCCCATAACCACACTAACAGAGGAGACAACGGTTCTGTAGGCCTGCCCATAACCACACTAACAGAGGAGACAACGGTTCTGTAGGCAGGCCAGCCCATAACCACACTAACAGAGGAGACAACTGTTCTGTAGGCCAGCCCATAACCACACTAACAGAGGGGACAACTGGTCTGTAGGCAGGCCAGCCCATAACCACACTAACAGAGGGGACAACTGTTCTGTAGGCAGGCCAGCCCATAACCACACTAACAGAGGAGACAACTGTTCTGTAGGCAGGCCAGCCCATAACCACACTAACAGAGGGGACAACTGTTATGTAGGCAGGCCAGCCCATAACCACACTAACAGAGGGGACAACTGTTCTGTAGGCCAGCCCATAACCACACTAACAGAGGAGACAACTGTTCTGTAGGCAGGCCAGCCCATAACCACACTAACAGAGGAGACAACTGTTCTGTAGGCCAGCCCATAACCACACTAACAGAGGAGACAACTGTTCTGTAGGCCAGCCCATAACCACAGTAACAGAGGAGACAACTGTTCTGTAGGCAGGCCAGCCCATAACCACACTAACAGAGGAGACAACTGTTCTGTAGGCAGGCCAGCCCATAACCACACTAACAGAGGGGACAACTGTTCTGTAGGCCAGCCCATAACCACACTAACAGAGGAGACAACTGTAGGCAGGCCCATAACCACACTAACAGAGGAGCTGTTCTGTAGGAGACAACTGTTCTGTAGGCCAGCCCATAACCACACTAACAGAGGAGACAACTGTTCTGTAGGCCAGCCCATAACCACACTAACAGAGGAGACAACTGTTCTGTAGGCAGGCCAGCCCATAACCACACTAACAGAGGAGACAACTGTTCTGTAGGCCAGCCCATAACCACACTAACAGAGGAGACAACTGTTCTGTAGGCAGGCCAGCCCATAACCACACTAACAGAGGAGACAACTGTTCTGTAGGCCAGCCCATAACCACACTAACAGAGGAGACAACTGTTCTGTAGGCAGGCCAGCCCATAACCACACTAACAGAGGAGACAACTGTTCTGTAGGCAGGCCAGCCCACAACCACACTAACAGAGGAGACAACTGTTCTGTAGGCAGGCCAGCCCATAACCACACTAACAGAGGAGACAACTGTTCTGTAGGCAGGCCAGCCCATAACCACACTAACAGAGGAGACAACTGTAGGCAGGCCCATAACCACACTAACAGAGGAGACAACGGTTCTGTAGGCAGGCCATCCCATAACCACACTAACAGAGGAGACAACTGTTCTGTAGGCCAGCCCATAACCACACTAACAGAGGAGACAACGGTTCTGTAGGCCAGCCCATAACCACACTAACAGAGGAGACAACTGTTCTGTAGGCCAGCCCATAACCACACTAACAGAGGAGACAACTGTTCTGTAGGCCAGCCCATAACCACACTAACAGAGGAGACAACTGTTCTGTAGGCAGGCCAGCCCATAACCACACTAACAGAGGAGACAACGGTTCTGTAGGCAGGCCAGCCCATAACCACACTAACAGAGGAGACAACGGTTCTGTAGGCCAGCCCATAACCACACTAACAGAGGAGACAACGGTTCTGTAGGCCAGCCCATAACCACACTAACAGAGGAGACAACTGTTATGTAGGCAGGCCAGCCCATAACCACACTAACAGAGGAGACAACTGTTCTGTAGGCCAGCCCATAACCACACTAACAGAGGAGACAACTGTTCTGTAGGCAGGCCAGCCCATAACCACACTAACAGAGGAGACAACTGTTCTGTAGGCAGGCCAGCCCACAACCACACTAACAGAGAGACAACTGTTCTGTAGGCAGGCCAGCCCACAACCACACTAACAGAGGAGACAACTGTTCTGTAGGCAGGCCAGCCCACAACCACACTAACAGAGGAGACAACTGTTCTGTAGGCAGGCCAGCCCATAACCACACTAACAGAGGGGACAACTGTTATGTAGGCAGGCCAGCCCATAACCACACTAACAGAGGAGACAACTGTTCTGTAGACAGGCCAGCCCATAACCACACTAACAGAGGAGACAACTGTTCTGTAGGCAGGCCAGCCCACAACCACACTAACAGAGGAGACAACTGTTCTGTAGGCAGGCCAGCCCATAACCACACTAACAGAGGGGACAACTGTTCTGTAGGCCAGCCCATAACCACACTAACAGAGGAGACAACTGTTCTGTAGGCCAGCCCATAACCACACTAACAGAGGAGACAACTGTTCTGTAGGCAGGCCAGCCCATAACCACACTAACAGAGGAGACAATTGGTCTGTAGGCCAGCCCATAACCACACTAACAGAGGAGACAACTGTTCTGTAGGCCAGCCCATAACCACACTAACAGAGGAGACAACTGTTCTGTAGGCCAGCCCATAACCACACTAACAGAGGAGACAACTGTTCTGTAGGCCAGCCCATAACCACACTAACAGAGGAGACAACTGTTCTGTAGGCAGGCCAGCCCATAACCACACTAACAGAGGAGACAACTGTAGGCAGGCCCATAACCACACTAACAGAGGAGACAACGGTTCTGTAGGCAGGCCATCCCATAACCACACTAACAGAGGAGACAACTGTTCTGTAGGCCAGCCCATAACCACACTAACAGAGGAGACAACTGTTCTGTAGGCCAGCCCATAACCACACTAACAGAGGGGACAACTGTTCTGTAGGCCAGCCCATAACCACACTAACAGAGGAGACAACGGTTCTGTAGGCAGGCCAGCCCATAACCACACTAACAGAGGAGACAACGGTTCTGTAGGCCAGCCCATAACCACACTAACAGAGGAGACAACGGTTCTGTAGGCCAGCCCATAACCACACTAACAGAGGAGACAACTGTTCTGTAGGCAGGCCAGCCCATAACCACACTAACAGAGGAGACAACGGTTCTGTAGGCCAGCCCATAACCACACTAACAGAGGAGACAACTGTTCTGTAGGCAGGCCAGCCCATAACCACACTAACAGAGGAGACAACTGTTCTGTAGGCAGGCCAGCCCATAACCACACTAACAGAGGAGACAACTGTTCTGTAGGCAGGCCAGCCCACAACCACACTAACAGAGGAGACAACTGTTCTGTAGGCAGGCCAGCCCACAACCACACTAACAGAGGAGACAACTGTTCTGTAGGCAGGCCAGCCCATAACCACACTAACAGAGGGGACAACTGTTATGTAGGCAGGCCAGCCCATAACCACACTAACAGAGGAGACAACTGTTCTGTAGGCAGGCCAGCCCACAACCACACTAACAGAGGAGACAACTGTTCTGTAGGCAGGCCAGCCCATAACCACACTAACAGAGGGGACAACTGTTCTGTAGGCCAGCCCATAACCACACTAACAGAGGAGACAACTGTTCTGTAGGCCAGCCCATAACCACACTAACAGAGGAGACAACTGTTCTGTAGGCCAGCCCATAACCACACTAACAGAGGGGACAACTGTTCTGTAGGCAGGCCCATAACCACACTAACAGAGGAGACAACTGTTCTGTAGGCCAGCCCATAACCACACTAACAGAGGAGACAACTGTTCTGTAGGCCAGCCCATAACCACACTAACAGAGGAGACAACTGTTATGTAGGCCAGCCCATAACCACACTAACAGAGGAGACAACTGTTCTGTAGGCCAGCCCATAACCACACTAACAGAGGAGACAACTGTTCTGTAGGCCAGCCCATAACCACACTAACAGAGGAGACAACTGTTCTGTAGGCAGGCCAGCCCATAACCACACTAACAGAGGAGACAACTGTTCTGTAGGCAGGCCAATAACCACACTAACAGAGGAGACAACTGTTCTGTAGGCAGGCCAGCCCATAACCACACTAACAGAGGAGACAACTGTTATGTAGGCCAGCCCATAACCACACTAACAGAGGAGACAACTGTTCTGTAGGCCAGCCCATAACCACACTAACAGAGGAGACAACTGTTCTGTAGGCCAGCCCATAACCACACTAACAGAGGGGACAACTGTTCTGTAGGCAGGCCCATAACCACACTAACAGAGGAGACAACTGTTCTGTAGGCCAGCCCATAACCACACTAACAGAGGAGACAATTGTTCTGTAGGGCAGGCCAGCCCATAACCACACTAACAGAGGAGACAACTGTTCTGTAGGCCAGCCCATAACCACACTAACAGAGGGACAACTGTTCTGTAGGCAGGCCAGCCCATAACCACACTAACAGAGGAGACAACTGTTCTGTAGGCCAGCCCATAACCACACTAACAGAGGAGACAACGGTTCTGTAGGCAGGCCAGCCCATAACCACACTAACAGAGGAGACAACGGTTCTGTAGGCCAGCCCATAACCACACTAACAGAGGAGACAACGGTTCTGTAGGCAGGCCAGCCCATAACCACACTAACAGAGGAGACAACTGTTCTGTAGGCAGGCCAGTCCATAACCACACTAACAGAGGAGACAACTGTTCTGTAGGCAGGCCAGCCCATAACCACACTAACAGAGGAGACAACGGTTCTGTAGGCAGGCCAGCCCATAACCACACTAACAGAGGAGACAACGGTTCTGTAGGCCAGCCCATAACCACACTAACAGAGGAGACAACTGTTCTGTAGGCAGGCCAGCCCATAACCACACTAACAGAGGAGACAACTGTTCTGTAGGCCAGCCCATAACCACACTAACAGAGGAGACAACTGTTCTGTAGGCAGGCCAGCCCATAACCACACTAACAGAGGAGACAACTGTAGGCAGGCCAGCCCATAACCACACTAACAGAGGAGACAACTGTTCTGTAGGCCAGCCCATAACCACACTAACAGAGGAGACAACTGTTCTGTAGGCAGGCCAGCCCATAACCACACTAACAGAGGAGACAACTGTTCTGTAGGCAGGCCAGCCCATAACCACACTAACAGAGGGGACAACTGTTCTGTAGGCAGGCCAGCCCATAACCACACTAACAGAGGAGACAACTGTAGGCAGGCCCATAACCACACTAACAGAGGAGACAACGGTTCTGTAGGCAGGCCATCCCATAACCACACTAACAGAGGAGACAACTGTTCTGTAGGCCAGCCCATAACCACACTAACAGAGGAGACAACGGTTCTGTAGGCCAGCCCATAACCACACTAACAGAGGAGACAACTGTTCTGTAGGCCAGCCCATAACCACACTAACAGAGGAGACAACTGTTCTGTAGGCCAGCCCATAACCACACTAACAGAGGAGACAACTGTTCTGTAGGCAGGCCAGCCCATAACCACACTAACAGAGGAGACAACGGTTCTGTAGGCAGGCCAGCCCATAACCACACTAACAGAGGAGACAACGGTTCTGTAGGCCAGCCCATAACCACACTAACAGAGGAGACAACGGTTCTGTAGGCCAGCCCATAACCACACTAACAGAGGAGACAACTGTTATGTAGGCAGGCCAGCCCATAACCACACTAACAGAGGAGACAACTGTTCTGTAGGCCAGCCCATAACCACACTAACAGAGGAGACAACTGTTCTGTAGGCAGGCCAGCCCATAACCACACTAACAGAGGAGACAACTGTTCTGTAGGCAGGCCAGCCCACAACCACACTAACAGAGGAGACAACTGTTCTGTAGGCAGGCCAGCCCACAACCACACTAACAGAGGAGACAACTGTTCTGTAGGCAGGCCAGCCCACAACCACACTAACAGAGGAGACAACTGTTCTGTAGGCAGGCCAGCCCATAACCACACTAACAGAGGGGACAACTGTTATGTAGGCAGGCCAGCCCATAACCACACTAACAGAGGAGACAACTGTTCTGTAGACAGGCCAGCCCATAACCACACTAACAGAGGAGACAACTGTTCTGTAGGCAGGCCAGCCCACAACCACACTAACAGAGGAGACAACTGTTCTGTAGGCAGGCCAGCCCATAACCACACTAACAGAGGGGACAACTGTTCTGTAGGCCAGCCCATAACCACACTAACAGAGGAGACAACTGTTCTGTAGGCCAGCCCATAACCACACTAACAGAGGAGACAACTGTTCTGTAGGCAGGCCAGCCCATAACCACACTAACAGAGGAGACAATTGGTCTGTAGGCCAGCCCATAACCACACTAACAGAGGAGACAACTGTTCTGTAGGCCAGCCCAAAACCACACTAACAGAGGAGACAACTGTTCTGTAGGCCAGCCCATAACCACACTAACAGAGGAGACAACTGTTCTGTAGGCCAGCCCATAACCACACTAACAGAGGAGACAACTGTTCTGTAGGCAGGCCAGCCCATAACCACACTAACAGAGGAGACAACTGTAGGCAGGCCCATAACCACACTAACAGAGGAGACAACGGTTCTGTAGGCAGGCCATCCCATAACCACACTAACAGAGGAGACAACTGTTCTGTAGGCCAGCCCATAACCACACTAACAGAGGAGACAACTGTTCTGTAGGCCAGCCCATAACCACACTAACAGAGGGGACAACTGTTCTGTAGGCCAGCCCATAACCACACTAACAGAGGAGACAACGGTTCTGTAGGCAGGCCAGCCCATAACCACACTAACAGAGGAGACAACGGTTCTGTAGGCCAGCCCATAACCACACTAACAGAGGAGACAACGGTTCTGTAGGCCAGCCCATAACCACACTAACAGAGGAGACAACTGTTCTGTAGGCAGGCCAGCCCATAACCACACTAACAGAGGAGACAACGGTTCTGTAGGCCAGCCCATAACCACACTAACAGAGGAGACAACTGTTCTGTAGGCAGGCCAGCCCATAACCACACTAACAGAGGAGACAACTGTTCTGTAGGCAGGCCAGCCCATAACCACACTAACAGAGGAGACAACTGTTCTGTAGGCAGGCCAGCCCACAACCACACTAACAGAGGAGACAACTGTTCTGTAGGCAGGCCAGCCCACAACCACACTAACAGAGGAGACAACTGTTCTGTAGGCAGGCCAGCCCATAACCACACTAACAGAGGGGACAACTGTTATGTAGGCAGGCCAGCCCATAACCACACTAACAGAGGAGACAACTGTTCTGTAGGCAGGCCAGCCCACAACCACACTAACAGAGGAGACAACTGTTCTGTAGGCAGGCCAGCCCATAACCACACTAACAGAGGGGACAACTGTTCTGTAGGCCAGCCCATAACCACACTAACAGAGGAGACAACTGTTCTGTAGGCCAGCCCATAACCACACTAACAGAGGAGACAACTGTTCTGTAGGCCAGCCCATAACCACACTAACAGAGGGGACAACTGTTCTGTAGGCAGGCCCATAACCACACTAACAGAGGAGACAACTGTTCTGTAGGCCAGCCCATAACCACACTAACAGAGGAGACAACTGTTCTGTAGGCCAGCCCATAACCACACTAACAGAGGAGACAACTGTTATGTAGGCCAGCCCATAACCACACTAACAGAGGAGACAACTGTTCTGTAGGCCAGCCCATAACCACACTAACAGAGGAGACAACTGTTCTGTAGGCCAGCCCATAACCACACTAACAGAGGAGACAACTGTTCTGTAGGCAAGCCCATAACCACACTAACAGAGGAGACAACTGTTCTGTAGGCAGGCCAATAACCACACTAACAGAGGAGACAACTGTTCTGTAGGCAGGCCAGCCCATAACCACACTAACAGAGGAGACAACTGTTATGTAGGCCAGCCCATAACCACACTAACAGAGGAGACAACTGTTCTGTAGGCCAGCCCATAACCACACTAACAGAGGAGACAACTGTTCTGTAGGCCAGCCCATAACCACACTAACAGAGGGGACAACTGTTCTGTAGGCAGGCCCATAACCACACTAACAGAGGAGACAACTGTTCTGTAGGCCAGCCCATAACCACACTAACAGAGGAGACAATTGTTCTGTAGGCAGGCCAGCCCATAACCACACTAACAGAGGAGACAACTGTTCTGTAGGCCAGCCCATAACCACACTAACAGAGGGACAACTGTTCTGTAGGCAGGCCAGCCCATAACCACACTAACAGAGGAGACAACTGTTCTGTAGGCCAGCCCATAACCACACTAACAGAGGAGACAACGGTTCTGTAGGCAGGCCAGCCCATAACCACACTAACAGAGGAGACAACGGTTCTGTAGGCCAGCCCATAACCACACTAACAGAGGAGACAACGGTTCTGTAGGCAGGCCAGCCCATAACCACACTAACAGAGGAGACAACTGTTCTGTAGGCAGGCCAGTCCATAACCACACTAACAGAGGAGACAACTGTTCTGTAGGCAGGCCAGCCCATAACCACACTAACAGAGGAGACAACGGTTCTGTAGGCAGGCCAGCCCATAACCACACTAACAGAGGAGACAACGGTTCTGTAGGCCAGCCCATAACCACACTAACAGAGGAGACAACTGTTCTGTAGGCAGGCCAGCCCATAACCACACTAACAGAGGAGACAACTGTTCTGTAGGCCAGCCCATAACCACACTAACAGAGGAGACAACTGTTCTGTAGGCAGGCCAGCCCATAACCACACTAACAGAGGAGACAACTGTAGGCAGGCCAGCCCATAACCACACTAACAGAGGAGACAACTGTTCTGTAGGCCAGCCCATAACCACACTAACAGAGGAGACAACTGTTCTGTAGGCAGGCCAGCCCATAACCACACTAACAGAGGAGACAACTGTTCTGTAGGCAGGCCAGCCCATAACCACACTAACAGAGGGGACAACTGTTCTGTAGGCAGGCCAGCCCATAACCACACTAACAGAGGAGACAACTGTAGGCAGGCCCATAACCACACTAACAGAGGAGACAACTGTTCTGTAGGCCAGCCCATAACCACACTAACAGAGGAGAGAACTGTTCTGTAGGCCAGCCCATAACCACACTAACAGAGGAGACAACTGTTCTGTAGGCAGGCCAGCCCATAACCACACTAACAGAGGAGACAACTGTTCTGTAGGCAGGCCAGCCCATAACCACACTAACAGAGGAGACAACTGTTCTGTAGACCAGCCCATAACCACACTAACAGAGGAGACAACTGGTCTGTAGGCAGGCCAGCCCATAACCACACTAACAGAGGAGACAACTGTTCTGTAGGCAGGCCAGCCCATAACCACACTAACAGAGGAGACAACTGTTCTGTAGGCAGGCCAGCCCATAACCACACTAACAGAGGAGACAACTGTTCTGTAGGCAGGCCAGCCCATAACACAGTTCCCGCTCAGCCCAGTCAAAACTGTTCGCTGCTCTGGCCCCCCAATGGTGGAACAAACTCCCTCACGACGCCAGGACAGCGGAGTCAATCACCACCTTCCGGAGACACCTGAAACCCCACCTCTTCAAGGAATACCTAGGATAGGATAAAGCAATCCTTCTCACCCCACCCCCCTTAAATGATTTAGATGCACTATTGTAAAGTGGCTGTTCCACTGATGTCAGAAGGTGAATTCACCAATTTGTAAGTCGCTCTGGATAAGAGCGTCTGCTAAATGACTTAAATGTAAATGTAAATGATAACCTTATGGCTTGATAGAGGACACTGCTGTGGTTTACTGTAGAGTACAGTCATCACTGGTATCGTGATGTGGTTTATTGTAGAGTACAGTCATCACTGGTATCGTGATGTGGTTTATTGTAGAGTACAGTCATCACTGGTATCATGCTGTGGTTTACTGTAGAGTACAGTCATCACTGGTATCATGCTGTGGTTTACTGTAGAGTACAGTCATCACTGGTATCATGATGTGGTTTACTGTAGAGTACAGTCATCACTGGTATCATGATGTGGTTTACTGTAGAGTACAGTCATCACTGGTATCATGATGTGGTTTACTGTAGAGTACAGTCATCACTGGTATCATGATGTGGTTTACTGTAGAGTACAGTCATCACTGGTATCATGATGTGGTTTACTGTAGAGTACTGTCATCACTGGTATCATGCTGTGGTTTACTGTAGAGTACAGTCATCACTGGTATCATGATGTGGTTTACTGTAGAGTACAGTCATCACTGGTATCATGATGTGGTTTACTGTAGAGTACAGTCATCACTGGTATCATGCTGTGGTTTACTGTAGAGTACAGTCATCACTGGTATCATGATGTGGTTTACTGTAGAGTACAGTCATCACTGGTATCATGATGTGGTTTACTGTAGAGTACAGTCATCACTGGTATCATGATGTGGTTTACTGTAGAGTACAGTCATCACTGGTATCATGATGTGGTTTACTGTAGAGTACAGTCATCACTGGTATCATGATGTGGTTTACTGTAGAGTACAGTCATCACTGGTATCATGATGTGATTTACTGTAGAGTCATCACTGGTATCATGCTGTGGTTTACTGTAGAGTACAGTCATCAGTGGTATCATGATGTGGTTTACTGTAGAGTACAGTCATCACTGGTATCATGCTGTGGACAGATACTTGTTTGTTGAGGTGGATGGCAGAACTGTACAGTGTGCACGAGGAAGAAAATCTGATAAGAAAGTGCTTTGTGGACGGAAACAGCCGTGGGCATTGGAAGGGAAGGGGGGGGGGGGAATGTGCAACCAAACAGTACAACAGCGAGTGAGACAATAATAAGTATTTTCTAGAACAAAGTTGCTTTACTAAAAAAAAATGTCAACAACACACAAACTCATTAAACTACCGGCGTGGTCCAGACAGACAGGCCAGGAGGGCCTGTAAAACTGTCTCAGAGTAGTACTGACCTCTGATCAGTTTGGCCTTTTAGATTAGAATTTATGCGATTTTATGGACGGGGGGGCAGGCTCATTTTGGCTGGTTAGCTGACGTCGTCACCAAAATGATGCGTGCCAAAGCGGCAGAAGGCCGTGTGTGTTGTTATGGTTCCGGATGGCCAGATAGCTAGCAACAATGACAAAGACGCTGTCATGTAGGGAATGGTGAGTGATCTCCTTCCAGCTCGTCTTGTTATTGATACCATGTCTTGTTTTGAATGATGTCACGTCTCAGCTAATATGGCTAAAATTAGCTAGCGAGTCAACTACTGTAACAATGTATTTGTTAAAGACAAGTAGTCATTGTCTAACTTTGTTTTCAATAAAAACATTAGAAATTAAATAGTTTAAATTGGGGGCGGCAGGTAGCCTAGTGGTTAGAGTGTTAACGGAAGGATGATGGATCTAATCCCCGAGCTGACAAGGTTAAAGATCTGTCGTTCTGCCCCTGAACAAGGCAGTTAACCCACTGTTCCTAGGCCGTCATTGACTGAGTTGCTTAGTTAAACAAATAAAAAAATATACCATCAATAATCTAAGCCAAACCCTGTCTCTTTTGTCCCATAATTGCACACTCATCAGTTTTGTTGCAAAACAACAAACCCATCTATAGGTCTATAGAGTACAGGCCAGGTCAAAAATAGTGCACTATATTAGGGAAAAGGGCCCCGTTACAGACTCACAATAACACTGAAATAGGGTGAAATCTCACCAGTATAGAGCACAGGATGCCTGACGCGAAGCATATGACGAACCACTTCACCCGGGTGCTGTAGCTGAGCGTCGAGGCATCCAGAACCTGAGGAGAGGATAATGGCAGGATGTCACAAGACAAGACGGGCAACGACCCAAAGCACAGACCTCTCTTCCTACTGATGCTTCCACCATGCTGACCAGTGGCAAAGTAGATAAAGTAAGGCCCCTTTTTGTACACACAAAAACATACAATTACACAAACACAGTTACACAAAAAACAACATAGTTAAAAAATAAAAAAAACAAGGGTCGTAGGTTAATTTCTATGACACCAGCGCTAATCAATATTTGACAGGAAGACAGGAAAAGGAAAGCCATGTTTTTAATGTAAATCGGTGGAGTAGCATTGTTTTTGAAGTGTGCATTACTAGTAAGGGGAAATAAACACAATGTCTGCACGTCTTCAACTAAGTGTATCACTAAGTGAATGAATTAGACAGGCTTCTTCTTGTGGAAGAAAACCAGTGTTCAACACAAACCTTACCTCATCTGATCCACCATCTCCTTATGAAAGCATGTAAATGAGCAGTGATGCATACAAATACACAGGATTAACGATAAGACATTATTAGTTGTCAAAGCCATACAATTCATTAATTAAGATCTCTAAAGTCAAAACATCGGCGCATGCGCGGCTTTACTCCTACTACCTAGTCACCAAACTATTTCAGCACAGTCGACATACACTCAACATAATGTGTATCAATTATAACAAGGTATAGTATTAGTTTAAATACTCGTGGCGACTAAGAACAAGAAAATTATGCATTTGATATCGTCCACGGAAATACACCGCTCGACTCATATGTCAAAACCAATGTTTCGCATTTAGCAAGTTAGCTAGCTAGCAAGCTAATGTAAACCTAGATAAAGTACAATAACATGCTGTGTTACCTGCGCCGTGAGCCCTGCTTCCTCGTTGTCTTCTCGTCCCCCTATCATACTACGAAGCTTGTCCATCGTTGACAATAAATATGTATAAGTGTATTATATTGTTTGGAGCTAAATGAGATAGCTAACTAACTTCCGGAGACTTCCCGATTGGGCGTGTCTATGTGTTACCACCTGACAGGAAGCGCGTCCAGCAAAACAGACCGGTTCTTATTTTTCCGCAGTGAGCCTTACCAGTCTTGGTTTTATTGTCTATATGCTGTCACGTAAAGTGGCCTCTCCATTTTACACTGATCCAAGACTGGCGTGAACAAAAAAAATATGTCCCGGTCCCGTAAATTTTTTCCTTACGGGTTTAAACGTCAACTAAAAACAGGCAGACGTCACAATTGTCGCAACGATGCCACTTTC